>NC_088414.1:4777144-4912144 GCF_034236695.1 Oncorhynchus nerka | reverse complement strand
TATAGCCTTAGCCTATCCATGACAATACATCACAGATGAGATATACAACTAGAACATGAAGATATAGCCTTAGCCTATCCATGACAATACATCACAGATGAGATAGACAACTAGAACATGAAGATATAGCCTTAGCCTATCCATGACAATACATCACAGATGAGATAGACAACTAGAACATGAAGATATAGCCTTAGCCTATCCATGACAATACATCACAGATGAGATATACAACTAGAACATGAAGATATAGCCTTAGCCTATCCATGACAATACATCACAGATGAGGCTACTCAACATAGATGTTTAACATATGTGTTGTTGTCTCTCTCTTCAAGACATAATGCCAATGACAGGACAGCATAAATATTAGGCCCTACAAAAGGCCAGTGGCAAAGATTTTTTTACATATTTGTTTGCCTCTTTTGCATGTTATTTTGGTATTAATACGTGTCACATATCAGGTTGCAAACAATGTAAAAAAAAACAATCATCTTTAAGTGGTCTCTTTTTTGCTTTCTTGAGTAAGGCAGCTCCAAAATGCAGGTGTTTCAGCCTAGCTCAGTGCTTTCTGTGGAGGTAGGGCAGCCAGCAGAAAGTAGGGGTTGGTAATGTTCTCTAGTGGTGCTGTGATTGGGGACACCACATCACCACAAAATCTACGAGGAGAGCTCAAAAATGCAGGCCCCTTGGGTGCTGCCATAGAGTTACATTAGAAGTGCCCATCCAAGAAGGCTCAAGGTCATTGGCCACAGATAAAATGATGTCAAATCACATTATATCTACAGTAGCTTTGATTGGACTGATTTTTAGCAAGCAAGCTAGCAGTCATCATCATGAATCAAAGTCGACAATCTCCTGGCAAATCATTTTCAAACCTTGTCACATAAAGAGAAATTATGAAGATAAATTATAGATAAAACTTATCGGTGCTCATCAGCCATTGGACATAAACATTACAAGTTGGAAATTGCAAATTCAACAATGAGTAGTTTGGAAGGAATGCAGTGGCAAGCATAGCAAATAAATCACTAGCCTGCTATTCAGTGGAGTGGATGTGTGGTCCAAGCCTGAGTTTATTAAGGGTCTCCGTTCAAGCTTAAAAGGATAAACATTTAATATTGGGCATGCTGTCAATCCAGTATGACTTCTGCCGCTTTCAAAAGACTGGGAAATCTGAATTGGGAAATCTCAGAGTTCAAGACACCTAGGAACTGAAAAAAATGAGCTCTGACCCAGAAAATACATTTTGGACGGTCATCCATCTCAGAATTCCAAGTTGGGTACTCTGGCCTCTTTCTAGACCTCCGATCCTGTTTTTTTCTGAGTTCCCAGTTGTCTTGAAAGCGTCATAAATCCAGAGAATGACAGATTTAATGACAAAGTTTGATGACAAAATTTGACCAAAAGAAGAACCGCCACGCCACCTTCCTGTTCAAGTAAACACAGCACAACAAGGTGAGTAAATTGCTGCATAAATTATGTAATAGGCCAGGGAGATATGTATACTGTAGCTAAGAAAGTAATACCAAGTGTATGTTGTGTAGTAAACTGTTAGTAGCCCATGTGCCGCGCCCTAATAATTTAGTCCCTTTCCCCCTCATAACTTAGCCTACTGTTCTGACTTGCTGGTGCACATGTAGCCTATAGCCTGTTTTAGAGAAATGGAATCATTGAATATTGTAAGAGCTTTCATTGTCTGCTTATATGGCACCTTTATTTATCCTACGGTTCTGACTTGGTGGTGCACATGTAGCCTATAGCCTGTTTTAGAGAAATGTAATCATTGAATATTGTAAGAGCTTTCATTGTCTGCTTATATGGCACCTTTATTTATCCTACGGTTCTGACTTGGTGGTGCACATGTAACCTATAGCCTGTTTTAGAGAAATGTAATCATTGAATATTGTAAGAGCTTTCATTGTCTGCTTATATGGCACGTTTATTTATCCTACGGTTCTGACTGAAATAGTTATATTGACTACGTCTGTTCTATCTCGCTCACTAATGTTTTAATCGAAATGACGGATTGCCTCTTCTCCGCTCGTCGTCCCCTTATGCCATAGTTTGTACATCTCAATTGTCAGTAGAAACCACATTTGTTTAAGCAAGTCAGCCATATCAGCTATGTTATTTCAAAAGGCAGTAAATGAGGATGAATTAACTGTTTCGCTGCCAGACCAGGCTCCGCTGATAGCCAGACCAGGCCCCGCTGATAGCCAGACCAGGCTCTGCTGATAGCCAGACCAGGCCCCGCTGATAGCCAGACCAGGCTCTGCTGATAGCCAGACCAGGCCCCGCTGATAGCCAGACCAGGCCCTGCTGATAGCCAGACCAGGCCCCGCTGATAGCCAGACCAGGCCCCGCTGATAGCCAGACCAGGCTCTGCTGATAGCCAGACCAGGCCCCGCTGATAGCCAGACCAGGCTCTGCTGATAGCCAGACCAGGCCCCGCTGATAGCCAGACCAGGCCCTGCTGATAGCCAGACCAGGCCCCGCTGATAGCCAGACCAGGCTCTGCTGATAGCCAGACCAGGCTCTGCTGATAGCCAGACCAGGCTCTGCTGATAGCCAGACCAGGCTCCGCTGATAGCCAGGTGTAACAGTGGAAAAGTGTTGGTACTGCTGTTGTGGGCACTGTTTGTCACCAATTAATGTCCAATTAATGTAGTCCAATGAATGTATTGTTTAGTGTTGTGTTGTGAAGTGGCTTTGCTGGCAAGCATCTAAAAAAGGTTTTTGAGTTTGCCCCACCAAGATGTACATGCTACAATCGCCACTGCAAAATACCATATCAAGTCTGTCAGCTAATCGCGTATGAGTAATATACAGTACACCTCCAAAACCTGATTATCTTAGGCTAGGTAGTAGTCTACTGTGGTAGTCTACTGTGGTAGTCTACTGTGTGGGGGACGGATCAAATGGCCATGTAATCAAATGTACACGACAGATTTATAATCAATGCCATGGCTGACAGTGAGTGAGGGAGTTATGGGTGCCATCTAGCGACGACGTCGGGAAGTGAGCTTGATAACAAGTGAACACATGAGTGTAAATATGACCAGAAATCCTCTCCATAACTTGGGGCGAATACCAACGGTGTGCATTTATGCCCAATATAGGCACAATGTATCATAGGACTACTGAGCACGGCATACTGTCGGTAACATTATGTAGCCATCAGTCTGGTACAAACTGTCAGCAAAGAGAACATTCTCTCTACGTTTGATGAGCGGAAAAACAGTGGACTCCCAAGTAGAGAGTCACACGGCTGTAGGCTAATATGTAATATTTTAAACCTAATTTGCTGCAATATTGATAAACATGCACCAGGTATTGAGTGATTTTGTCCATCAGAATCGACAGGCACACATGCCTAACGGTCCGAAAGTGGACGCACGGTTGTGGAGACAAAATTTCAATAATTTGATTGAAAATAATAACACAAAATCAATGTGTTCCTCTCAATGACCGGGTATAACACAGCATGCCCCGCTAAACACAAGGAACATCCGTGATGCCACACATAATTCACACAAAAAGCGCACACATGGGCCTATGGTCTGCAGTTTGAAACACTGAATTGACTGTAGCCTAATATACTGTGTTGATATCATAGTTAATCCCTCGAGTTTTAGGGGAGCAAATATGTTCACTGGTGACCGGGTCAGCTGCCAATTAACGCAACAACTGCAGTCCACGGAGAGATAGGGTCGGTAGATATCAAGTGACACGTTACCCGTGCTTGTGCCTAACATGTGCTGTTTCAAAATGTTACAGGAGGGCAATTAAATCCCTGTTTCGGATTGCGGTTGGTGGCGAGAGTATACCCAAAAGGGAGCCCCATTACCCCATGCATCACCTACCTCGAACTAATCTCAAAACTACACCCTTTCCGGAGAAGCAGGGCTCTCTTCCGCATGATGCCCGTTTTATCCCGGCCGAGGTACACATTTATATCCGAATTCATGGTGCTGATCGAGCAGGCAAGTATATACTCCGTCAAAAACAAAGATGCTTCTTTCTTCCAGTCAGTTGGTTGGCGACGGGAGCGAGCCGGTCGGGGGAAAGGAAGGTGAGAGGCAGAAGAAAGGCTGCCAAAAAAAAAAAAAATACGAATCTCGCCTCCGCTGGAAAAAGGAAAGTGAGCGGCAGACTTTCCTCTGCAAACAAAGACGGCACCAAAAGCTTACGAGTGCAGCATGGTTAGTGGGTTGCACCTCGCCTGAACTCCATACGATATAAATTAGATACCGTTGGTCTCTCGGTTCAAGAGCGAGTTACCGTGACTCAATTAGTAACCCTGAATAAGATTCGAGTCCCGGGAAAACAGTTTGAAGTCGAGTCCCCCGTCGGTCACTAGAGCGCTATACTCTGGCTGTTGATTCTACACCACTCCCTTGACGGTTGAACGAAGTACCTGAGCAAGTCCTATATTACGAAGCACCGCCGCAACGCGTTTTATTTGATCACGAACACTGCAGCAGAAGCGAACTTCTTCCTCCAGTACTATTTTGTCCGCCCGAGGCTACAATACGTCGAGTTTCCCGGGGAAGCTGTGAAGCGCGAGGAAAGCTGTGAAGAAAGCATGATTGTGTTTATTCGTCTGTTATTATTAAACAATGTGAAACAATGTTATTTATGTTTACTATTGCGTGATTGTGTCCACGAGTCTGTTATTAAACAATGTGAAACAATGTATGTTTACTGCTTTTTATTAAATCAGTAAATATTGTAAATACATTCGTTAATATGGGCAGAATATTATAGCCTATATACATTTGTTCATATGGGCTGATTATTGTATTTGTTCATATGGTTATATAAAGTCTGAAGGTTATAAGTCTGAAGGTTATATAAAGTCTGAAGGTTATATAAAGTCTGATTAAATCTGAGTAAAAAGTATTGTAAGGTTATATAAAGTCTGATTATAAGTCTGAAGGTTAATAAAGTCTGGGCTGAAGAATATTATAGCCTTATTATAAAGTACATTTGGGCTGATTATTGTATTTGTTCATATGGTTATATAAAGTCTGAAGGTTATAAGTCTGAAGGTTATATAAAGTCTGAAGGTTATAAGTCTGAAGGTTATTATCAAGTCTGATTTCAAAACATTTTAATAACATTTTACTTGTTCAAAATGGTGTGACATAAAACACGTGTTGTTCCTTGTCTTAAAAGCAGTGTTGTTTGCCCATCAATATAATAAGCATCTATCTGTCAAATTGGACATTGAACTTGAACCCAGTTTCAACAATCATCAGCTGACTCAGAAAATAATTTTTAGAATGACATGAAGTGAACAGCTATTGTGATACAATACATACCACAGGATGTTTTTCTAAAATATACTATACAGGTAAAAAAAAAAAAAATGTAGGCCTATAGTATTTTAAAAACCGGTTCAAAAGATTTATTTCCTTGTAATTAATTGAATTCAATGGCTTCACCTGACTGTCCCTGCCAGCCAGTGTAGGGCAGCACTTTACAACATTCCAATATTATAGTCTTATGATATGAAAATATGGTATTCTGTTCTTCTAAAATAACCTAAATGTTCCATATCATAATGAGACTAAATGAAACAGGTCAAATTGATTTTGTGACGTTGGCCTGTATTAAATGGACTTATTAGACTTATTGAGCAAAGGCAGATATTTGATACAAACATTGGATTTCTGTGGTCCAGAGTTTCATAATAATTTACGTTGGTAGGCCTACCCATGTGTCTCATCACTCAGACAGCCTGCTGACTGACATCAATACCAAAGCTGATAATTCTGACTTGATTGTATTGGAATGACGTGAATAATGATGGTGATGGTGAGAGCCCAGTATAGCCCTTTAATAAAATCAAACCAAATCAAATATTATACGCCAAATACAACAGGTAGACCTTACAGTGAAATGCTGACTTACAAACCCTTAACCAACAATGCAGTTAAGAAAATAATAAGTGTTAAGAAAGTATTTACTGAATAAACTGAAGTAAACAATCAAAATAAAAAAATTATATAAAAAAAAGAAGTCATTTGAAAAATAACAAATAATTAAAGAGCAAAAATAAAATAACAGTAGCAAGGCTATATGCAGGAGTGAATGTGCGGTTGCACATGTCAGACGAGGTAAGGCATGTAGGTACTAATAATGATAATAATAAACAGAGTAGCAGCAGTGGGGGGTCAATACAAATAGTCCGGGTAGCCATTTGATTAGCTGTTCAGGAGTTTATTACTTGGGGGTACAAGCTGTTAAAAAGCCTTTTGGGACCTAGTCATAAGGTGAATGCACCAATTTGTAAGTCGCTCTGGATAAGAGCGTCTGCTAAATGACTTAAATGTAAATGTAAACTTGGTGCTCTGGTACCGCGTCCTGTGCGGTAGCAGAGAGAACAGTCTATGACTAGGGTGGCTGGAGTCTTTGGCAATTTGTAGGGACTTCCTCTGATGTCGCCAGGTATAGAGGTCCTGGATGGCAGGAAGCCTGGCCCGTACGCATTACCCTCTGTAGTGCCTTGCGGTTGGAGGCTGAGCAGTTGCCATACCAGGCGGTGATGCGGACCCATGCCAAATATTTGCAGTCTCCTGAGGGGGAATAGGCATTGTCATGCCCTCTTCACGGCGGTCTTGGTGCATTTGGACTATGACAGTTCGTTGGTAATGTGGACACCAAGGAACTTGAAGCTCTCAACCTGCTCCACTACAGCCCTGTTGATGAGACTGGAGGCGTGCTCAGCCCTCCTTTTCCCTCCTTTTCCACGATCAGCTCCTTTGTCCTGGCACCACACTGACAGTTCTCTGACCTCCCTATAGGCTGTCTCATCGTTATCAGTGATCAGGCCTACCACTGTTGTGTCGTCGGCAACTTAATGATGGTGTTGGAGTCATGCTTGGCCATGCAGTCATTGGTGAACAGGGAGTACAGCAGGGGACTGAGCACGCACCCCTGAGGGGCCCCGTGTTGAGGATCAGCATGGCAGATGTGTTGTTACCTACCCTTACCACTTGGGGGCGGCCCGTCAGGAAGTCCAGGATCCAGTTGCAGAAGGAGGTGTTTAGTCCCAGGGTCCTTAGCTTAGTGATGAGCTTTGAGGGCACTATGGTGTTGAACGCTGAGCTGCAGTCAGTGAATAGCATTATCATATCACATAGGTGTTCCTTTTGTCCAGGTGGGAGAGGGCAGTGTGGAGTGCAGTAGAGATTGTGTTATCTGTGGATCTCTTAGGGAGGTATGCAAATTGGAGTGGGCCCTGTGTGAATTTATGTATGCTCTCTCTAATTCCCTCTTTCTCTCTTTCTTTCTTTCTCTTGGAGGACCTGAGCCCTAGGACCATGCCTCAGGACTACCTGGCATAATGACTCCTTGCTGTCCCCAGTCCACCTGGCCGTGCTGCTGCTCCAGTTTCTGTTCTGCCTGCGGCTATGGAACCCTGACCTGTTCACCGGACGTGCTACCTGTCCCAGACTCTCTAGAGACAGCAGGAGCGGTAGAGATACTCCTAATGATCGGCTATGAAAAGCCAACTGACATTTACTCCTGAGGTGCTGACTTGCTGCACCCTCGACAACTACTGTGATTATTATAATTTTACCATGCTGGTCATTTATGAACATTTGAACATCTTGGCCATGTTCTGTTAAAATCTCCACCCGGCACAGCCAGAAGATGACTGGCCACCCCTCATAGCCTGGTTCCTCTCTAGGTGTCTTCCTAGGTTTTGGCCTTTCTAGGGAGTTTTTCCTAGCCACCGTGCTTCTACACCTGCATTGCTTGCAGTTTTGGGTTTTAGGCTGGGTTTCTGTTCAGCACTTGGAGATATCAGCTGATGTAAGTAGGGCTATATAAATACATTTGATTTGAATTTGATTTGAGTCTAGGTTTTCTGGGATAATGGTGTTGATGTGAGCCATGACCAGCTTTTCAAAGTAATTTTTGGCTGCAGATGTGAGTGCTACAGGTCGTTAGTCATTTAGAAAGGTTACCTTGGTGTTCTTGGGCACAAGGACTATGGTGGTCTGCTTGAAACATGTAGGTATTACAGACTCAGTCAGGGGCATGTTGAAAATGTCAGTGAAGACACTTGCCAGTTGGTCTGCGCATGCTCAGAGTACACATCCTCGTAATCCGTCTGGCCCTAAGACCTTTTGACTGTTGACCTGTTCAAAGGTCTTAATCACATCGGCTACGGAGAGCGTGATCAAACAATAGTCCGGAACAGCTGGTGCTCTCATGCATGCTTCAATGTTGCTTGCCTCGAAGGACACATAAGTAATTTAACTCATTTGGTAGGCTTGTGTCATATCCGACGAACGTCGGAGCCATTGTAGTAGGATTCAATCTTAGTCCTGTATTGAAGCTTTGCATGTTTGATGGGTCGTCAGAGGGCATAGCGGGATTTAGAGTCAGAGTCCTACTCCTTGAAAGCATCAGCTCTACAATTTAGCTCAGTGTGGATGTTGCTCGTAATCCATGGCTTCTGGTTGGGGTATGTACGTGTGATCACTATGGGGATGACTTCATCGATGCACTTATTGACTGGTTGGGGTACTGTATGGACGACTTATTGATAAAGCCAGTGACTGATGTGGTGTACTCCTCAATGCCATCGGAAGAATCTCGGAACATATTTCAGTGTGTGCTAGCAAAACAGTCCTGTAGCTTAGCATCTGCGTCATCTGACCACTCCCGTATTGAGTGCGTCAAATGGTACTTCCTGCTTTAGTCTTTTCATGTAAGCAGGAATCAGGAGGATAGAATTAGGTTCAGATTTACCAAATGGAGGGTGAGGAGAGCTTTGTACGCGTCTCTGTGTGTGGAGTATTGGTGGTCATAACTGATCGAAATTTGGTATATATATATATATATATAAAAATATATATAAAATATATAAAAAATATATATATAATATTCAGCCCTTGCGAACACATGTATTTTATGCCACATAAATAACAGCTATGCATCCTTTAATGAAAAGCAGCAAACAGACTAAATTGTTTCAAATTCTTTAATAAAGACAGGCAATGGGCTATAAAACTGGCTTGATAGATTAGGACCACAAGGAAGCTTGCTGTATCTCTATGAGTTTGAGTTCTTGAGAGGGGTCTGTGCGGTGCATAGTACCTTCCACAAAAAGTTTTGCTCGACAAAATTATTCTTAAGCCCTTATACTACAATATCTACTCATTGGAACCCTCTTTTCGAGGGAGGAACTACAGAGAGGGAAAGAGAGAGGAGGGAGAAGATGTGAATTCTGAATTGCTCCCCAACCATTCAGTAATGAAAATGTCCTTAATTGCATTCAGAATCCAGAACTCCTTATCATTACCCACATAGTTCAGTTGTACCCCCGCACATTGACTCGGTGCCGGTAGTCCTTGTATATGTGTTATTTTATTGTTGCTCTTTTATTTTTTACTTTTGTTTATTTAGTCAATCTTTTTTCTGAACTCTTATTTTTCTTAACTGCATTGTTGGTTAAGGGCTTGTAAGTAAGCTTTTCACAGTAAGGCCTACAACACCTATTGTTTTCGACACATGTGACAAATGTAATTTTAATTTGATTTGATAGTTGACTTAGGCTTTCCTCATGCAGTAGATATAGAAAGTGTGCTATAGAGGTAGGTAATAAAAGCTCTTTATTAAGGTGAACATACAAGACTGTCTCCAGGGCCATTTGAAGCTGTGGTAGACATGCTGTTTAAACATTGACTGTCTCCAGGGCCATTTGAAGCTGTGGTAGACATGCTGTCTAAACATTGACTGTCTCCAGGGCCATTTGAAGCTGTGGTAGACATGCTGTCTAAACATTGACTGTCTCCAGGGCCATTTGAAGCTGTGGTAGACAAACATGCTGTTTGAAGCTGTGGTAACATGCTGTCTAAACATTGACTGTCTCCAGGGCCATTTGACTGTCATGCTGTTTAAACATTGACTGGCCATTTGAAGCTGTGGTAGACATGCTGTCTAAACATTGACTGTCTCCAGGGCCATTTGAAGCTGTGGTAGACATGCTGTCTAAACATTGACTGTCTCCAGGGCCATTTGAAGCTGTGGTAGACATGCTGTCTAAACATTGAGGCAGACCAGGGGATTTGGTCAAGACGTTTACACTGATACGACACGAACACAATTGTATTAGCTTCAAGGGTGTTTATTATTTATTGTGTCTGTGTGTGTGTGTGTGGTGCTTGAAGTGGTGAGTGGTGGGGTTATGTGGTTTTAACAATGCTTTTGAGGACAAGCAGCAGCAGATGGCCACACCATAGACAGACAGACCCTTGGAAAAAGTGGTCTTATACAAGAAGATCATCTCAAATATTCTGCCAACGAAGGCTATATGTCTCTATATGTCTCTATATGTCTCTATATGTCTCGTAATATAACTAAGCACACTTCATCTCTATATGTCTCTATATGTCTCGTAATATAACTAAGCACACTTCATCTCTATATGTCTCGTAATATAACTAAGCACACTTCATCTCTATATGTCTCTATATGTCTAGTAATATAACTAAGCACACTTCATCTCTATATGTCTCTATATGTCTCGTAATATAACTAAGCACACTTCATCTCTATATGTCTCTATATGTCTCGTAATATAACTAAGCACACTTCATCTCTATATGTCTCGTAATATAACTAAGCACACTTCATCTCTATATGTCTCTATATGTCTCGTAATATAACTAAGCACACTTCATCTCTATATGTCTCTATATGTCTCGTAATATAACTAAGCACACTTCATCTCTATATGTCTCTATATGTCTCGTAATATAACTAAGCACACTTCATCTCTATATGTCTCTATATGTCTCTATATGTCTCGTAATATAACTAAGCACACTTCATCTCTATATGTCTCTATATGTCTCGTAATATAACTAAGCACACTTCATCTCTATATGTCTCGTAATATAACTAAGCACACTTCATCTCTATATGTCTCTATATGTCTAGTAATATAACTAAGCACACTTCATCTCTATATGTCTCTATATGTCTCGTAATATAACTAAGCACACTTCATCTCTATATGTCTCTATATGTCTCGTAATATAACTAAGCACACTTCATCTCTATATGTCTCGTAATATAACTAAGCACACTTCATCTCTATATGTCTCTATATGTCTCGTAATATAACTAAGCACACTTCATCTCTATATGTCTCTATATGTCTCGTAATATAACTAAGCACACTTCATCTCTATATGTCTCTATATGTCTCGTAATATAACTAAGCACACTTCATCTCTATATGTCTCTATATGTCTCTATATGTCTCGTAATATAACTAAGCACACTTCATCTCTATATGTCTCTATATGTCTCGTAATATAACTAAGCACACTTCATCTCTATATGTCTCTATATGTCTCGTAATATAACTAAGCACACTTCATCTCTATATGTCTCTATATGTCTCGTAATATAACTAAGCACACTTCATCTCTATATGTCTCTATATAACTAAGTCATCTCTATATGTCTCTATATGTCTCGTATAACTAAGCACACTTCATCTCTATATGTCTCTATATGTCTCGTAATATAACTAAGCACACTTCATCTCTATATGTCTCTATATGTCTCGTAATATAACTAAGCACACTTCATCTCTATATGTCTCTATATGTCTCGTAATATAACTAAGCACACTTCATCTCTATATGTCTCTATATGTCTCGTAATATAACTAAGCACACTTCATCTCTATATGTCTCGTAATATAACTAAGCACACTTCATCTCTATATGTCTCTATATGTCTCGTAATATAACTAAGCACACTTCATCTCTATATGTCTCTATATGTCTCGTAATATAACTAAGCACACTTCATCTCTATATGTCTCTATATGTCTCGTAATATAACTAAGCACACTTCATCTCTATATGTCTCTATATGTCTCGTAATATAACTAAGCACACTTCATCTCTATATGTCTCTATATGTCTCTATATGTCTCGTAATATAACTAAGCACACTTCATCTCTATATGTCTCTATATGTCTCGTAATATAACTAAGCACACTTCATCTCTATATGTCTCTATATGTCTCGTAATATAACTAAGCACACTTCATCTCTATATGTCTCTATATGTCTAGTAATATAACTAAGCACACTTCATCTCTATATGTCTCTATATGTCTCGTAATATAACTAAGCACACTTCATCTCTATATGTCTCTATATGTCTCGTAATATAACTAAGCACACTTCATCTCTATATGTCTCTATATGTCTCTATATGTCTCGTAATATAACTAAGCACACTTCATCTCTATATGTCTCTATATGTCTCTATATGTCTCGTAATATAACTAAGCACACTTCATCTCTATATGTCTCTATATGTCTCGTAATATAACTAAGCACACTTCATCTCTATATGTCTCTATATGTCTCGTAATATAACTAAGCACACTTCATCTCTATATGTCTCTATATGTCTCGTAATATAACTAAGCACACTTCATCTCTATATGTCTCTATATGTCTCGTAATATAACTAAGCACACTTCATCTCTATATGTCTCTATATGTCTAGTAATATAACTAAGCACACTTCATCTCTATATGTCTCTATATGTCTCGTAATATAACTAAGCACACTTCATCTCTATATGTCTCTATATGTCTCGTAATATAACTAAGCACACTTCATCTCTATATGTCTCTATATGTCTCTATATGTCTCTCTATATGTAATATAACTAAGCACACTTCATCTCTATATGTCTCTATATGTCTCTATATGTCTCTAATATAACTAAGCACACTTCATCTCTATATGTCTCTATATGTCTCGTAATATAACTAAGCACACTTCATCTCTATATGTCTCTATATGTCTAGTAATATAACTAAGCACACTTCATCTCTATATGTCTCTATATGTCTCGTAATATAACTAAGCACACTTCATCTCTATATGTCTCTATATGTCTAGTAATATAACTAAGCACACTTCATCTCTATATGTCTCTATATGTCTCGTAATATAACTAAGCACACTTCATCTCTATATGTCTCTATATGTCTCTATATGTCTAGTAATATAACTAAGCACACTTCATCTCTATATGTCTCTATATGTCTCGTAATATAACTAAGCACACTTCATCTCTATATGTCTCTATATGTCTCGTAATATAACTAAGCACACTTCATCTCTATATGTCTCTATATGTCTAGTAATATAACTAAGCACACTTCATCTCTATATGTCTCTATATGTCTAGTAATATAACTAAGCACACTTCATCTCTATATGTCTCTATATGTCTCGTAATATAACTAAGCACACTTCATCTCTATATGTCTCTATATGTCTCACACTAATATAACTAAGCACACTTCATCTCTATATGTCTCTATATGTCTAGTAATATAACTAAGCACACTTCATCTCTATATGTCTCTATATGTCTAGTAATATAACTAAGCACACTTCATCTCTATATGTCTCTATATGTCTCGTAATATAACTAAGCACACTTCATCTCTATATGTCTCTATATGTCTCGTAATATAACTAAGCACACTTCATCTCTATATGTCTCTATATGTCTCGTAATATAACTAAGCACACTTCATCTCTATATGTCTCTATATGTCTCGTAATATAACTAAGCACACTTCATCTCTATATGTCTCTATATGTCTCTATATGTCTCTATATGTCTCGTAATATAACTAAGCACACTTCATCTCTATATGTCTCTATATGTCTCTATATGTCTAGTAATATAACTAAGCACACTTCATCTCTATATGTCTCTATATGTCTCGTAATATAACTAACACACTTCATCTCAATTTATGGTAGAAAAGACAAGTGTTACTTGTAGACTTTTTTAAACTGCTGCAGTCTGCGACCCAACCGGACAACACTTGTCTTTTCTACCTCTCTCCCTCCCGCCCTCTCTCCCTCCCGGCCCTCTCTCCCTCCCGCCCTCTCTCCCTCCCGCCCTCTCTCCCTCCCGCCCTCTCTCCCTCCCGGCCCTCTCTCCCTCCTAACCCTCTCTCCCTCCCGCCCTCTCTCCCTCCCGTCCTCTCTCCCTCCACGCCCTCTCTCCCTCCCGGCCTCTCTCCCTCCCGGCCCTCTCTCCCTCCCGCCCTCTGTCCCTCCCGCCCTCTCTCCCTCCCCCGCCCTCTCTCCCTCCCGCCCTCTCTCCCTCCCGCCCTCTGTCCCTCCCGCCCTCTCTCCCTCCCCCTCTCTCTCCTCCCGGCCCTCTCTCCCTCCCGCCCTCTCTCCCTCCCGCCCTCTCTCCCTCCCGCCCTCTCTCCCTCCCGCCCTCTCTCCCTCCCGGCCCTCTCTCCCTCCCGCCCTCTGTCCCTCCCGCCCTCTCTCCCTCCCGCCCTCTCTCCCTCCCGGCCCTCTCTCCCTCCCGCCCTCTCTCCCTCCCGCCCTCTCTCTCCCTCCCGGCCCTCTCTCCCTCCCGCCCTCTCTCCCTCCCGCCCTCTGTCCCTCCCGGCCCTCTCTCCCTCCCGCCCTCTCTCCCTCCCGCCCTCTCTCCCTCCCGGCCCTCTCTCCCTCCCGCCCTCTCTCCCTCCCGCCCTCTCTCCCTCCCGGCCCTCTCTCCCTCCCGGCCCTCTCTCCCTCCCGCCCCTCTCTCCCTCCCGCCCTCCCTCCCTCCCTCCTCTCTCCCTCCCGCCCTCTCTCCCCCCCGCCCCTCTCTCCCTCCCGGCCGCCTCCCTCCCGGCCGCCCCTCTCCCCCCTCCCGGCCCTCTCTCCCTCCCACCCTCTCTCCCTCCCGGCCCTCTCTCCCTCCCGGCCCTCTCTCCCTCCCGCCCTCTCTCTCCCTCTCTCCCTCCCACCCTCTCTCCCCTCCCGGCCCTCTCTCCCTCCCGGCCCTCTCTCCCTCCCGCCCTCTCTCCCTCCCGCCCTCTCTCACTCCCGGCCTCTCTCCTCTCCCTTTTTTAAACTGCTGCAGTCTGCGACCCAACCGGACGACACTTGTCTTTTCTACCATAAATTGAAATTCATGATAACAACCCATAGTGCCGTCTTTGTCATCTGTTTGTGTACAAGGGAACCACAAGTTATGGTTCTACTCCTTGGGAGTAGACCACTTATATTAAAACAAACCCTTGAGAACTGGCTAAATTGGTATCAGTGTCAGCTAACCATCTGAAGGACAGCTAAACAACACTCCAGGGACCAGTGCCGGTCCAGTGACCGAGGTTTTGACACCCACAGCACAGCCACTACAACAAAACATGAATAATGCAGATCCACTCATGATTCAACCAATGTTTCAACACAAGCTGGAAGGATCCTGAGGGTGTTGGAAAACAATGTTTGAATCGCAGTGTCATTATGCAGAAGCATCTACACAGTGTACAAAACATTAGGAACACCTGCTCTTTCCATGACATAGAATGACCAGGTGAATCCAGGTGAAAGTTATAATCCCTTATTAATCCCTTATAATCCCTTATTAATCCCTTATAATCCCTTATTAATCCCTTATAATACCTTATGGATGTCACAGTGTAGATGGGGAGGAGACAAGTACAAAAAAATGATTTTTAAGCCTTGAGACAATTGAGACACGGATTGTGCATGTGTGCCCTTCCGAGGGTAAATGTGCAAGGCAAAATATTTATGTGCCTTTGAACAGGGTATGATAGTAGGTGCCAGACGCACTGGTTTGAGTGTGTCACGAACTGCAACTCTGCTGGGTTTTTCATGCTCAACAGTTTCTAGTGTGTATCAAGAATGGTCCACCACTCAAAGGACATCCAGCCAACTTGACACAACTGAAAAAGGAAGCATTGGAAGCTGGGAAGCATTGGAGTCAACATGGACCAGTATCCCCGTGGAACGCTTTCAACTGTGGGAAGCATTGGAGTCAACATGGACCAGTATCCCCGTGGAACGCTTTCAACTGTGGGAAGCATTGGAGTCAACATGGACCAGTATCCCCGTGGAACGCTTTCAACTGTGGGAAGCATTGGAGTCAACATGGACCAGTATCCCCGTGGAACGCTTTCAACTGTGGGAAGCATTGGAGTCAACATGGACCAGTATCCCCGTGGAACGCTTTCAACTGTGGGAAGCATTGGAGTCAACATGGACCAGTATCCCCGTGGAACGCTTTCAACTGTGGGAAGCATTGGAGTCAACATGGACCAGTATCCCCGTGGAACGCTTTGGACACCTTGTATGTCCATGACCCAGTGAATTGAGGCTGTTCTGAGGGCAAAAGGAGTGCAACTAAATATTAGGAACGTGTTTAGTGTATACAATGCATTCGGAAAGTATTCAGACCCCCTGACTTTTTCAACATTTTGTTACTTTACAGCCTTATTCTAAAATTGATTAAAATGATTGTTTTCCACATCAATCTACAAACAATACCCTATAATAACAAAGCGAAAACGGTTTAACATTTTTGCAAATGTTTTAAAAATAAGAAAGACTTGCTGACTCAACTTTGATTCACTTCTCAGACTCATTGGTTACTGAGTTGACCTTACAGTCGAACAAACTCACTACACTCACTACACTCTCCACCATTCTTATAGCTCTCAGGTATTTGAGTTGAAATTCTGATGGCCATCTGACCCAGATTGTGATTTATATTGGGCCGTTTTTGGATTGCGTAAACAACAACAGGTAATTGTGTGATTGCGGGGATGTAGGGTTGTGTTCTAATTCTAGTTAGAACACATCTGCACAGGTAGGAGAGCTCAAAAAGCATCTTATAGTTGAAGACTTCTCTAAGTCATAAAAGGGCTTTGAAATTACTTAGGAACTGTGCACTCTTTGGAGAGATGTGTGGCCAGTTGGATACACTCACTCAAACCCTTTTTTTGTCTTATGTTGCATGTGGGGTATCCACATTTTCTAGGAATATTCTTATCATTACTGAATCTATCCAGAGTACTTTCTGATTTCGTAATAAACAAAAGTGACTGACCGCCTTGATTCAGTCTTATGTAAGCAACATTTGAAAGTGTTTTTTACATTGGATAAAAGTAGAGACAGAGGTACAAAATGGTGTATCATAAACTTCATTTGAGGAACAATGGGAAAGTAATTCTTCTTTAAAAGGTTTTAAACTTGTAACCTCACTTTTGAGAAAATTACCTTGGAATGTTTTGGTACCAACTGACGAGCTCTTCTTTGTCTACACCCATTTGTTTGCACCTTCTTAAGCTTTAGCTCGACCCATCTCTTTAAGGGTTGATCTGAGCGTTCTGTACTAATCACCCAAGCAAACTGCTAGCAACTTCCAGACAGAAATGGGAGAAGAGCTCACTGAACATTACTCGCCCAGGCAGAACTGGTTAGGCTGTTTGTATGTTATCCAGAGCGTTGTTGACTGCAACTGTGCTGTCAGATTGTAAGTTCGTAAATTCAGAGAGTTTCGAGTTCAGAACGCACACTGGACGCTCTGGCCAATGAGTAAGGTTGTTCAGAGCGTTCTGACCTCACCATGGCAGTCAAGCACCCAAGCTAACTGGCTAACATTGGCTAGCTTGCTCAGATAAGAGTGCTCTGAAATCGGAATAGACGAGACAGAGGGCTGTGAGACAGAGGTTTAATCCTTGATACATGAAAAGTGGGATGTATACGGAGGGTGCGTGGCAACAGAAGACAAACAGCAGATGGGCTAGGAGATGGGGAAAGGGCCGATAAAACGGGGGGAATTTCTGCGGGACTCCACTCGTAGGGGAAGATCCATACCCTCTGCCCGAGACGATAATGGGGAGCCGGGGTTCAGTGGTGGTCCGCCTGTCGTTGATACCTGGAGATGGTCTTGAGAAGAACAGACCGGGCTCTCTTCCAGGTACGGAGACAGTGGTGGACTAACATCTAGGCAGAGGGTATGATGACCTCTTCCTTTTGCTCAGGGAAGAGCAGAGGCTGATAAACCATCAAACACTCAAAAGGCAAGAGAAGGCAGTGGCTGAGCAGTGCGTTCGTATTCTACCCACACGAGTTGCTGGCTCCAGGTGGTGGAGTTGGTGGAGACGAGGCAACGAAGAGTCGTCACCAGGTCCTGATTAGCTTGCTCTGACTGGCCGTTAGACTGGAGGTGAAACACAGAGGATAGGCTGGCCAATGACCCAATGAGTGTGCAGAACCCCTTCCAGAACTGGGACGAGAACTGAGGACCACGGTCGGAGACCATGTCCACCGGAAGTCAATGGATCCGGAAGACATGTTGCACTATGAGCTGGGTCGTCTTCGTGGCAGATGGTAGCTTGGGGAGGGGAATGAAATGGCGGCTTTGGAAAACCTGTCCACCACTGTGAGGATATTGGCAAGCCTGAAGGAATGAGCCCATTCCAGGACCGGGGAGCGGGTCACATCTGGGAAAAACATCCGGTTAGCCGGGCCCCCCCTGGGGTCTAGCTGAGAACACTGCGCCTCACGGACCTGGATCTCTATTCCCCAGATGAGTATAGCCGCCAGACACGAGGTAGGAAGGATGGTCTCAGGGTTCGAGGGTGTAGCAGCAGGGCTATAGCGGCGTGAAAGCGCTTCCGGCTTAACATTCTTGGACCCGGGAGGCAGGAGATGGTAAAGTTGAAGCGGGTGAACAGCAGGGCCCATTCAGGGTCATAGGGTCGATGCGGAGGAAGCGAAGTGGCCCAGACCTTGCTTTAAACCTCCCGGAGGTCCTGGTACTCCACGGGAATGTTGGAGAGGTGTGAGGCTTCTTCCAAGCCCACAGGAATATGTCCCGGGGCAGGCTGCACCGACTTCAGGCAATGGGCATGCCAAAACAGGCTCCAGTCCATGATAGCACCAGCAGTCCAGTTGATAAGGGGATTGTGTCGCTGGAGCTAAGAAAACACCGATACCACCTGAGGAGACTTAATGAGCATGAACTGCATAGACTCACTATGGTTCCCTGACACTACGAGTAGTATTGTGAGTGACGCTACCTACAGAGCGCCCATCCAGCGCTCTAACGTCCATGGGAATGCAGAGGGGCTGAGTGGGGATGCCCAGCTCTGACACCAGGGTAGTGTCCATGAAACTCTCATAGGCCCCAGAGTCAATGAGTACCCGGAGAGATTTTGACTGGTCGCCCCACAGCAGGATGGCATGGAGAGGGGCGCAAGTGAGGGGAGAAAGAAAATTCTCTGTATGGATAACCAGATTACTGGTACCTACTGATGAGCCTGGTCTTTTAACCTCTTGGGGATAGTGAGACGCTAGCGTCTCAAGTGGCCAATAGCCTCGGGAAATGCAGAGCGCCAAATTCAAATAAAACGCTTTAGTTAGCTAGACTGTCTTATCTGAAAATGTAGCTAGCTAGACTGTCTTACCTGTGGTCTGAACATGGAGTAGATAGAGCGAATTTACCAGCTAATTTACCAGTCTATCAACAGTTGTCGCATTGACATTCTATTTATGGATACTTGCATAGTGGAGTCTTTTGTTAAGTCTTTTGTTAAGATTTGTAGCTAGCTAAACAATTAACCATAATCCCAGCTCATGACGTTAATACCCTGCATGAATCTACAAGTAGCTAACCAACCAGGTTCAATGTTAACTACCTAACATTAGGCTATAAATAGCCAAGCAAATGGCTCTGAGATACGAATAAGATCATACACGTAACGTTTGCTAGCAGGCCAGCCAGCTAAAGTTAGCTAGCTAACAGTACACTTTGACTTGAATTTAAAACAACTTTGTCAACATTTGAAACGTGTAATATCTGAAATGTTGCTAGCTAGACTATCTTACCTGTATACATCATGGTTGGACACGTCTCTCTGTCACAGATGCCATGGTTGCCCTTAATTTTGAAGATGTAATCCGGAGACAGGTGTTTTCTCCATCTCCTTATGTTACGGATACAAGTATCCTGTGTGTGTGTTTCTTTTCTCTCCTTCTCCCCTCATAGGTGAAAATCATCACTCCCCAATCAGTCACCAATCATCAATCAGAAGACACACCTCCTCCTGTTTCCTACCCAATCACAGTTCCTTTCCCTTGGTTTAAAAACCCTGTCAGTAGTTTGCTCTTGAGCTCAATCTCTCTGTAAATGCCATTGTCTATAGGTCTCTGTGTTTCACTCTCTTTGTGTATCGACCTCTCTTTTGTTTGAGCACCTCCATAGCACTTTGTCACCTCTTTAAGGAATACCTAGGATAGGATAAAGTAATCCTTCTCACCCCCCTTAAAAGACCTAGATGCACTATTGTAAAGTGGCTGTTCCACTGGATGTCTTAAGGTGAACGCACCAATTTGTAAGTCGCTCTGGATAAGAGCGTCTGCTAAATGACTTAAATGTAATGTAAATGTCAGCACCTGTGAGTATTGTTTTGGTTATGGTGATTGTTTGTTTGCTGGTGGGAAAAGGGGAAACCAAGACAAGTCGCCCATGGGCATACACTACCCGTAGGTAGACTTTGTTAAATACACTAGTTAGAACTGGGCGGACCACCCACTGTATTTTTGGTTAGTTAGTTAGCTGTTGTAGGGTGTTTTTGAATACTTATTGTTTCTTTCCTTGGGTCCAGCTCAGTCCCTTTTCCTGCTCCTCCCCATTACCGTGGGTTTATTAATAAACCCTGAGTTTGACGGTAGATTTCAGTAGTCGTGGTTATTTCGTTCTCACTTTTACTTTGTCACAATTATAATTTGCATGAGTTATGTTACGGGTCTCATTACCATCCCCCCTAGACTGTCGGGCCAAAAGGGATTCGTAACATAAGTGGGGGCTCATCCGGGATCTGAACCCGGGACTTCTCCCCCCCCCCCCCCCCCCCCGTTATGTTACGAATTCCTTTTGGCCCGACAGTGTGACAAAGTAAAAGTGAGAACGAAATAACCACGACTACTGAAATTCGGTGTGCTAAGGCATTGTGGACAGGAATGGCATATGGATGGAAGCATCTGACTCTGATTCCAAAGGTTGCAAAGCTTGAATCCAGCAAAAATAAAAATGTTTTTTAGATGTTTGTTTAACGCCTATACCAAAACCTTAACCATTCAGAGTTAATGCTTAACCTTAACCATTCAGAGTTAATGCTTAACCTTAACCATTCAGAGTTAATGCTTAACCTTAACCATTCAGAGTTAATGCTTAACCTTAACCATTCAGAGTTAATGCTTAACCTTAACCATTCAGAGTTAATGCTTAACCTTAACCATTCAGAGTTAATGCTTAACCTTAACCATTCAGAGTTAATGCTTAACCTTAACCATTCAGAGTTAATGCTTAACCTTAACCATTCAGAGTTAATGCTTAACCTTAACCATTCAGAGTTAATGCTTAACCTTAACCATTCAGAGTTAATGCTTAACCTTAACCATTCAGAGTTGATGCCTAAACTTAACCTTAAACCCTTTGAAATTTGACTTTTGCAACAACTTCAAAATGTTATGTTTGAGAAACATGGATGAACATCTAATTCTGACGTGAGACTGTGAGAGCTAGTTGAAACGTAAATCTCCTTCCATTTAGATTAGCCCTTAACAGGATGGAGGCGGCAGGGTAGCCTAGTGGTTAGAGCGTTGGGCTAGTAACCGGAAGGTTACAAGTTCATATCCCCAAGCTGACAAGGCACAAATCTGTCGTTCTGCCCCTGAACAGGCAGTTAACCCACTGTTCCTAGGCTGTCATTGAAAATAAGAATTTGTTCTTAACTGACTTGCCTAGTTAAATAAAGGTACAATTAAAATGGAGCCGATTATGGTTCCCCTTAGCCAACTTTGCAGTCTTTTGTTTGCGTTAGCATAATATTTTGCCTTAGTTTCTGGTATTATTTCCTATAAACGACAAGCACTTTGGTGGTTACTCACCACAAATGAGATTTTCTAGACCTGGATTCTTTGTTTGGATTACCCGAAGCAGTTCCATTCATCATGGGAGCCAAAAAGATATCGCCGGAGAAGAGTACACATCACTGCATGTTGTATTGTTCTGTTGCCTGGGAGTCTCTGACTACCAGAAGGGCCCAGCATTGGCTACTTTTGTTATATAAAGCAGTTCTTCCGAGACTTCCCCGACTACCTCAGCTCATGTATTAACTGAAGATCCAGCCATTTTCAGACCCGGCCTCTGGACTGGCTGGTTCTGGAGGTACCGCGGGTCTCCACTGACCTGGGGAAAAACACTTGAGTTTTTATGCCCCCAGCTCATAGAATAGCCTTCAGGCCACCTTGAAAATACTTTGGTCTCCATTGAACAGCTTAGATTGAGTTTAAGGGAGGTGATACAGTATGCGAGAGTTGTGTTTACTTTGATTAATATTGTTGTATTTATTGTATTGATATTATTTGTGACCAACCGCCAAGATTCGGTCTTATGTGGCAAAATTTGAAGTGGTGTTTCTTACATTTTGATAAAAGTAGAGACTTAAAGCTAGAAAATGGTATATCATACACTGTAGTTGAG
Source organism: Oncorhynchus nerka (assembly GCF_034236695.1). Taxonomy (NCBI): domain Eukaryota; kingdom Metazoa; phylum Chordata; class Actinopteri; order Salmoniformes; family Salmonidae; genus Oncorhynchus; species Oncorhynchus nerka. The sequence continues at coordinate 4,889,756 of NC_088414.1, read as the reverse complement.
GAACAATGGAAAAGTAATTCTGCTTGGAATGTTGATAAACTTGTAACCACACTTTTGATAAAATGGCCCTTGAATGTTTTGGTACACCTACTGGAGAGCTCCAATTCAGCATCGTTCACACCATCTTAAGCCTTATCCCCACCTTTAAGGAATCACATGTGAGGCAATTGTTAAACAGAGTGATTAGTTTAGTAAACAACCAAAGTTTCAAGACTAAAAGTTGTGAAAGTAGTAGACTTCAATGAGGAAAAACTGCAGGTAAAAATAGACTTTATCTTGGGCAAAATCTTAATCTGACTTTGGTCAGGCAGAATGTGTAAACAGTACAGTGAAATGGTTACTTGCATAGTAGCAATATCAAAAACAGAAAGTGTCCAGATATTAATATTTTATAATTATTAGATGGTGCTTACCTGACACACCTGACTAAATTGAGGGGTCATGTGAAGGAAATACTACAACTAACCTCCAGCCATATTTATCTAAGTTCACTATTGTCTAGATATGTACACATTAAATGCAATAGATGGCCGTAGTCACCCCCAGACACACCCGACTAACTTGATGGGTCATGTAATCATCTGGCAAAGTGTAGTCTTTTGTTTAGACATGTAGCTAGCTAGCGGAACAGTGAAACAGGCATAATCCTAACTCATACTACTACCAACCAATACATACATTGTCATACATTGTCATAGCTTTAGTATGAACCTCCAGGTAGCTAAAGTTAAGCAATGTTAGCTAGATAACATTAGGCTATAACTAAAAATGCAAATGGATTTCTGATAAGAATAATATTACTACACAGATCATACACGTAGCTAGCGAACAGTACACTTTAACTTGCTATGAAAATGACTTTCTGACAAAACAAGAAACGTATAATTGTCACGTTCTGACCTTTATTTCCTTTGTTTTGTATTTATTTTAGTATGGTCAGGGCGTGAGTTGGGTGGGCAGTCTGTTTGTTTTTCTATGTTTTGGGGTATTTCTATGTTTCGGCCTAGTATGGTTCTCAATCAGAGGCAGGTGTCATTAGGTGTCTCTGATTGAGAATCATACTTAGGTAGCCTGGGTTTCACTGTGTGTTTGTGGGTGATTGTTCCAGTCTCTATGTTTTGCACCAGATAGGGCTGTTTTTGGTTTTCCACGTTTATTGTTTTGTAGCGTTCGTGTTTATCTTTATTTATTAAACATGAATCAATATAACCACGCTGCATTTTGTTCCGCCTCTACTTCACCACAGTAATACCATTACAATAATATCTAAAAATGTAGCTAGACTTACCTTTTATACATGGATGAACACTTCACAGCAGACAGGAACCATTTAAATCTTGTTTGGCCAGCATTATGTCAAGTCACTCTGGTTCACACTGACCGTGGCATGTGCAATAAGTAGCAAATCACTTTTTCCAACTGATCTGTGGATAGCGCCTGCTAAATTCAGGGCATCAATGTTGTTGAGAAAAGTAGCAAGACGTTTTGTAGTTCTCGATGGCTAATGCTATATATTAAAAAACGACATGGCGGAAAGGACTATCAACACATAGTGAGCAGCTCACGGTATAAACACTAACAAACCACATGGCAGACCAATCCAAACTCTTCTCCCGGCTTGTCCAGCCCATCCATTATCTCAGCCAATCATGGATGTTGGGAAGGTTCCTGGCTTTTTCCTTGGCTAAAACAATTAGCAGCTCGTAATTTAACAATTGTATTTGTATTTATGGATGGAATAAAAGTTTGTTATAAAGGCACATGGAAGTTCACATGGCCCAGAAGGCATTATGTTTACGTTCAAATGCCTCTCCTGTGAAGTAGTGACGTGCGACATATGCCTCTCCTGTGAAGTAGTGACGTGCGACATATGCCTCTCCTGTGAAGTAGTGACGTGCGACATATGCCTCTCCTGTGAAGTAGTGACGTGCGACATATGCCTCTCCTGTGAAGTAGTGACGTGCGACATATGCCTCTCCTGTGAAGTAGTGACGTGCGACATATGCCTAGTTTCCTGAAACAAGTCACATTTATTGTGTGCAAAATTGTCATCAAGGCAAAGGGTCGTTACTTTGAAGAATCTCAACTATAGAATATATGTTGATTTGTTTAACACTTTTTTGGTTACTACATGACTCCATATGTGTTATTTCATAGTTTTGATGTCTTCACTATCATTCTACAATGTAGAAAACAGTAAAAAATCAAGAAAAACCGTGGAATGAGTTGGTGTGGCCAAACTTTTGATTGGTCCTGTACAAATCAATTTACCTACATAAATAGTTACCTATGAGCAATTACCATACACTTACCTACTGATTACCAAGCGAATAGAAACAAAAGGTAAGCTTCTACGCCTGAGCGGCGTTTCTCTCTTTCTGGTACCAACCAGAAAGAAAAAACTGCATTTGTAACAAACATGGTAGCATTCGTTGTTACATCTCTGTAATTGTGTGTGTAACTATGAATTATTACAATTAATTACAATACTTCTTACAGTGTAATTACATAATTAATTAATTACCCTTTAAAGTTAAGGATTTTCTACCAATGTTCACAACCTACCACATTTTCAAAGTGAAAGAAAAATGTGAGAAAATGTTCCCAATGAGTTCAATTGTGTTTTTTTTTTTAAATAAAATGACTATTGCTTATGCCTTCACACCCCATAGTTAATACATGGCGGAAGCACTTTTGGCAGCTATTATAAATTGTTAAGACAAAAAGGAACACCAACAAACTGTTCCAGCCCTTTAATGGTGACATACTGTATGAACAGCGAAACTCGTCCTATCATTCCTGACTGTTCTGGACAGACATTGATCAAAGCTCCAGATGAATCAATGACTACCGGCCTCGTTACCATCAAGTAGCATTCATGAGAATGCAAAAATATTCTCCACACGGCCAACTTATTCACAATGTGGTAATTACCAATTATCTTGCACGTTGTTGTGATTATAATTGATAAACATTTTCATTTTATGTGTGGTGCACTTTAGAATACAATAAGAAACTCTCAAGGTGATTTTAGTGTGTTTGTGTGTGTGTGGGCAGGGGGGCTCCAGGTCATGGCCCATCAGATACGAGAGTTGATATCAATTAACTCTCTATCGGTCTTTCTCGATCTTTCGCATTCTCTCCCACAGTCTTTTGCTTTCTCTCTGTCTTTTGCTATTTCTCTCCCATTTCTTTCTCCTATGTCACACTCTTTACGTGAGTGTGAACCACGCCCGATGCTGTCAAGTTCTCATGAGAAAAATAAATTCTCACACTAAGTTCAACCAGAGAGAGCGAGAGAGAAAGTTACTTCCTCAACTTGAACTGCAATGAGCATCAGATACGTTACTCAGTCTGAAGTTATTCATGTCTTGTGTATCATAATAATTTCTCTACCCGATGACTCACACATCACTCTGATTGGTATTTAATAGACAGTGATAGACATATGAAATGCTGCTCTGTGTGTTGTAATTGAAAAGCAGTTATTCGTACAATGGTTCTTCCTTTAAAAGTTGAGTCGTACTGCGGGACACCCTGCATGCTGCTGCAGCATTCTGTGGCACGTCATTTCATTCTCAGCCATTTCTTCTGTTTACCTCAAGTTATTGCTAGTTTGACCATCTTTGAGAAGCATTTCACAGAATTTAAAACCTTTTTTTGTAATAACATAGTATATGGGATTGATTTTAAGAAATGTGGCTTAATTAATTTGATTAATATTATGGTGTTTCCATTCGAAGAAAAATGGTCAGTTTGTAAATTCAGACCGTTTCACTCTCGGAGCGCACACTGGACGTTCGGGCCGAGGAGTAGGGTTGATTTGATGGCCTTACAACGGCAGTCAAGCACCCAGGCTAATGTTGGCTAGCTACTTCCAGACACTAATGAGACCACTCTGACCATTTTACTCACCCTAGCAGATCTGGTAAGGCAGTTTTTTGTGTTAACCAGAGCATTGGTGACTGTAAATGTTCTGCTGGAAACAATTTAATGACGCTTAATTTCCAACGTTTACTGACACATATTCAACAGGTGTTGAGCGGTCGTTTACTGACTCATATTCAACAGGTGTTGAGCGGTCGTTTACTGACACATATTCAACAGGTGTTGAGCGGTCGTTTACTGACACATATTCAACAGGTGTTGAGCGGTCGTTTACTGACACATATTCAACAGGTGTTGAGCGGTCGTTTACTGACACATATTCAACAGGTGTTGAGCGGTCGTTTACTGACACATATTCAACAGGTGTTGAGCGGTCGTTTACTGACACATATTCAACAGGTGTTGAGCGGTCGTTTACTGACACATATTCAACAGGTGTTGAGCGGTCGTTTACTGACACATATTCAACAGGTGTTGAGCGGTCGTTTACTGACACATATTCAACAGGTGTTGAGCGGTCGTAAAGTCATTATTCTGCTGCTCTGGTACACTCGGACGAGAGTTCTCTGAAATCCATGTAGATAGTAGGCTGGACACATGGCATTTTAAACAATGTTCTTTTCTGATAAAAAGCTAATTCATTGCATCCGCCATAGAGCCCAGTTTCATAATACGTATAACCATGTTTCCCAGCCGCTTGCTGTCGTTTTGAAGTAATCGTGAAAAAACAGGCCTTATCTTAGTGCATTTTCACACTGCCAGCTTCTTCTAGTTCTTTTGAGCACAATGGCACCAACTCGCCTTCTGAACGTTCTATTCCCAGCTTATTGTTCAACGTCACAACGCCTGCTTTGCTATTGTTGGCAATGAGACCTGCTCACATTGTTTTATAGTTGAAATGTAAACAACAAAATGTAAACAACAAAAATAATATTGGAACTATTGTTTCCTATGGGGGAAATATATAGGCATGTCTGTCTATTTTGGCAAATATCTCACAATGTGTATATTTCGATTTTTTTCAAGTTTTGGTGCAACCGGTGTGAAATGGCTAGCTAGTTAGCGGGGTGCACGCTAATAGCGTTTCAATCGGTAACGTCATGCTCTGAGACCTTGAAGTAGTTCTTCCCCTTGCTGCTCTGCAAGGCTTTTGTGGAGCAATGGGTAACGATGCTTCGAGGGTGGCTGTTGTCTGTGTGCAGAGGGTCCCTAATTTGAGCCCAGGTAGGGGCAAGGAGAGGGACGGAAGCAAAACTGTTACAAGGGCACCATTTTAATCAGGAGAATCTCCTCTTTGTCATTATGTAAATCTGGGCAGTATCCTAAAAACGTATCCTAAAAATGACATCTGCTGGTATCTCAGGTACTGTCTTCATATCTATAAAATTAAGCTGTTTTCTTTACTTTCAGAGAGCGAGCTGACCAAGGACTCGAAAATGTAGATGTTGCTAGATGTTCACTGACCGAAGAACTGGACTGAGGGTCTTCCAGGTCCACCGAGAGAGAGAAAGAGAGAATTAGAGAGAGCATACTTAAATTCACACAGGACACCGGATAAGACTCCCATTCGGAGTCAGTGTCACTGTGAAAGAAAATGTTCAGTTAGAATAGTTTCACATTTGAGCCCTGTATCAACAGGTATAATAAACAGATATATATAGAGAGTTGAAGGCTGAATATATTCTTATATTATTATTACCTGCTAGATCTACTGTCTCTTTTATATTATGACATTTCAGCTAGATCTACTGTGTCTATTATATTATGACAGACCAGCTGTATCTACTGTCTCCATTTCACTTTGGCCAATGATGTGGTCCTGCCCTCTCCTCAATAGCCTCAAATAGGCTATTTCATGTGGGTTGGGGTGGGGCGGCAGACACACGCATCTCACATTTCATGACATTAAATGTTTATATATTGCTTCTAAAATAAATAAAAAATCACATAATATTTTATATTATTAATTTCAAACAAGGGCATTAGCATGATAAGAACGTACCAGTCCAAAACGTTCAAAAAATATTCCTCCACAATCGCTAAATGAATCGTCCTACAATAATCTCTGTCTCACCTTCCCAATCAATTTATTCTAAAGTTGTGTGTACATCTCTATATCTAGACTTGACTTAGTCGCCATAATGATTGATATATAAACAGCTGAATCTGCGCGTTCACCAAACAATGCAATGCGTAATGTGAAACACATTACGGTATGAAAATGCAATGAAACCAGTCCCGTGTGGTACAAACAACGGACACAGGAGACAATCACCCACAAAACCCAACACCAAACAGGCTACCTAAATATGGTTCCCAATCAGAGACAATGACTAACACCTGCCTCTGATTGAGAACCATATCAGGCCAAACACAGAAACAGACAAACTAGACACACAACATAGAATGCCCACTCAGATCACACCCTGACCAAACAAAAACATAGAAACATAGAAAGCAAACTATGGTCAGGGTGTGACAAAACAATTTATTTTATTGCAGTTTGTGATTTTGTTGCGCCTGTGCAGGTTGAAATAGTTGTTTTTTATGGGGCTCTATGCTCAGATAATCGCATCGTATTCTTTCGCAGTAAATCCTTTTTTAAATCTGACAACGCAGTTGGATTAGCAAGATTCTAGGCTTTCGATACAGGTGAGACACTTGTATTTTCATGAATGTTTAATATGACTATTTATGTAGCGACCACCGTATGTTGTGGAATTTCAGCCCGCTAGCGGGTTCCATGCGCAGAGAGGTTAAGATAACCTTCGAGCCAACTGGGGGCCCAAGACTGGTTAGGAGATGAACTGTGAGAATATTAGGGTAGCACTGTAATTCGTGAATCATATGCTGTCTGCCACTTTTCTTAACTCTTCCCCTTTCTACCTTCTCCCCACCTTGTCTTTCTTCCTCATTTTATAATGCACACCAAATGTGCATTGAAATACAGATTGAACTTGTATTGATAATATTACAATTATCATCATTATAATTATAATGCACTTATGTATTTATAACACCTGGATAATGAACTTCTTTCAATAAAGCATTTCACATTCTCCACTGGTTGAAATGAACTTCTTATGGCTGCAGAGGCAGTATTGAGTAGCTTGGATGAAAAGGTGCCCATTGTAAACGGCCAGCTCCTCAGTCTCAGTTGCTAATATATGCATAGTATTATTAGTATTGGATAAAAAACACTCTGAAGTTTCTAAAACTGTTTGAATTATGTCTGTGAGTATAACAGAACTCATATTGCAGGCAAAAACCTGAGAAATTCCACTTCCTGTTTGTATTTTTTCTGGGGTTGGCAGATTTTCAACCAAGCTCTCATTGAAATTACAGTCAGATATGGATGAGTTTTCACTTCCTACGCCTTCCACTAGATGTCAACAGTCAATATAACTTTGTCTGATGACTCTGATGTGAAGGGGGGTCGAATGAGACAAAAATAGTCTCATATAGTCACCACTGCCACGAGTTGACCATGCTTTCACTATGCGCGTTCACAGGGGAAGGACCTGCGTTCCATCGCTCATCTGAAGTCATTCTAATTCTCCGGTTGGAACGTTATTCAAGATATATGTAAACAACATTCTAAAGATTGATTCAGTACATCGTTTGACATGTTTCTACTGACTGTTACGTAACTTTTGGAGATTTCGTCATGTTATAGTGGACGCGCTTTGTGACATAAATTGGACATAAATAACGGACATTTTCGAACAAATCAAGCATTTATTGAGGACCTGGGTTCCTAGGACTGCATTCTGATGAAGTTCATCAAAGGTAAGGAAACATTTATCATGTATTTTCTGTTTCTGTTGACTCCAACATGGCAGCTAATTTGACCACTGTTCTGAGCTCCGTCTCAGATTATTGGATGCGTTGCTTTTTCCGTAAACTTTTTTTTAAATCTGACACCGCGGAGAGGTATATCTATAATTCCATGTGTATAACTTGTATTATCATCTACATTTATGATGAGTATTTCTGTTGAAACGATGTGGCTATGCAAAATCACTGGATGTTTTTGGAACAAGTGAATCTAATAAGCCAATGTAAACTCAGATTTATTTATATAAATATGAACTTTATCAAACAAAATATGCATGTATTGTGTAACATGAAGTCCTATGAGTGTCATCTGATGAAGATAATTCAAGGTTAGTGATTCATTCTATCTATACTTCTGCTTTTTGTGAATACTATATTTAGCTGGAAAATGGCTGTGCTTATTGTGGTTTGGTGGAGACCTAACATAATCGTTTTGTAGGGCTTTTGCTGAAAAGCATATTAACAACGAGAATAGCTTTAAAATGGTATGAGACACATGTATGTTTGAGGAATGTTAATTATGAGATTTTTGATGTTTTGAAAATGGCGCCCTACACTTTGACTGGCTGTTGTCAAATCAATCCTGTTAACGGGATTGCCGCCATAAGAAGTTTTTAAGTATCTCATTGAAATACTATCCTGTGTCCTCAGATCAATGCAGATGAAGGGATTTAGATATGCATAGTTTTTTTCTTCTGTATATATGAATTACAAATCAATCATGTTTCTAGTCTATTACATAGTTACAATGTGTAATCATTGATGTCCCAGGAACAGTAAACACTGTTGAAGTGTATAATTGTAATATGCAGACACGGCGTCATTCAAATAATGGAGTTTGAAATGACTGATAAAGAATGTCTCAGATTTATACCTGAACCGCACCTTTATTTGCCAAGGAAGAGTACATTATCAGTGAATATATTCAATGTACAGGCCACAATGTGGGGATCTCATGCCTGGTAATAACTACAGTACATTATCAGTGAATATATTCAATGTGGGGATCTCATGCCTGGTAATAACTACAGTACATTATCAGTGAATATATTCAATGTCCAGGCTACAATGTGGGGATCTCATGCCTGGTAATAACTACAGTACATTATCAGTGAATATATTCAATGTCCAGGCTACAATGTGGGGATCTAATGCCTGGTAATAACTACAGTACATTATCAGTGAATATATTCAATGTCCAGGCTACAATGTGGGGATCTAATGCCTGGTAATAACTACAGTACATGTATATAGGACTTGCATCCTTGGCACAATAAAGTTATATATATATATATATATACACTCTATCCACATGCTTCAATAATACCATTCAGACTTGAAGTTGATACAACAACTATGATAGCTGAGGATCATAGATTGGTATGAATTTTAGTTCAGAACATAACATTTTAGGGTCCCATACACAGATCAGCTACACATCCATATTTCATACAGTTATTTATATCCTCCACTACACAATAAGCAAGTAAATAGTTAGCTACAGTTGAAGTCGGAAGTTTACATACACTTAAGTTGGAGTCATTAAAACTAGTTTTTCAACCACTCTCTGGGATCGTTCAGGACGCTAGCATAGCAATATAAACACAACACATTTTATATGATCAGATTTAAAAAAAATAATACAACACATTGAATTATTGAACAATTACACATTATTGAACAATTACATTTAATTTATTTTCTTTTTAACTAGTAAACCTATACATTCTGAACAATTATAGTTTTAAGCAGTGTATTGGTAGTTAACTTCTTACGGCTGAAACGGGATCGATATGCCAACAGCCAGTGAAAGTGCAGGGCGCCAAATTCAAAACAACAGAAATCTCATAATTAAAATTCCTCAAACATACAAATATTTCACACCATTTAAAAGATACACTTCTCGTTAATCCAACCACAGTGTCCGATTTCAAAAAAGGCTTTTCGGCGAAAGCAGAACATATCATTATGTTAGGTCAGCAACTAGTCACAGAAATCATTCAGCCATTTTCCAACCAAAGAGAGGTGTCAGAAAAAGCCGAAATAGAGATCAAATTAATCACTAACCTTTGACGATCTTCATCAGATGACACTCCCTGGACTCAATGTTACACAATACATGTATATTTTGGTCGATCAAGTTCACATTTATATCCAAAAACCTCAGTTTACATTGGCGCCATGTTCAGAAATGCCTCCAAAGCATCCGGAGAAATTGCAGAGAGCCACATCAAATAAGAGAATAAACTATGATGTTTTACATAGAATTAAAGATACATTTGTTCTTAATGCAACCGCTGTGTCAGATTCCCAAAAAGCTTTACGGCAAAAGCACAATATTCAATAATCTGAGAACAGCGTTCAGCCACAAAAGCAAGCCATACAGTTACCCGCCAAGTTGTGGAGTCAACAAAAGTCATAAATAGCATTATAAATTTTCACTTACCTTTGCTGATCTTTGTCGGAATGCACTCCCAGGACTCCCACAATACATTTTTGTTTTGTTCGATTACGTCCATATTTATGTCCAAATAGTTCAGTTTAGTTCACTATTCCAGAGGAACAATGCGCGAGCGCAAAATCCAAACGAAAAATCAAAAGACTTCCATTACAGTTTGTAGAAACATGTCAAACGATGTTTACAGTCAATCCTTAGGGTCTTTTTATAATAAATCTTCAATAATATTCCAACCGGACAATAGTGTATTCATTACAGAGGAAAAAGAAGGCATGGCGCGCCCGCGTGACCGCACAGTAAACAACTGATTGGCCACAGCCTAGTCCACTTGTTGAAACAGCTCTTATTCGACCCTCTTCCACAATAGAAGCCTCAAACAACTGTTGACATCTGCTGGAAGCCTTGGGAAGTGCACTCTGGCCCCATAGACACAGCATATTGGATAGGCAATCACTTAAATGAAACTACAAACCTCAGATTTCCCACTTCCTGGTTGGATTTGTCTCAGGTTTTCGCCCGCCATCTGAGTTTTGTTATACTCACAGACATAATTCAAACAGTTGTAGAAACTTCAGAGTGTTTTCTATCCAATACCGCTAATAATATGCATATATTAGCATCTGGGACAGAGTAGCAGGCAGTTTACTCTGGGCACCTTATTCATCCAAGCTACTCAATATACTGCCCCCCCTGTCAACAAGAAGTTTTAACAAACTATAGTTAGGCAAGTCGGTTAGGACATCTACTTTGTGCATGACACAAGTAAAGTTTACAACAATTGTTTACAGACAGATTATTTCACTTATAATTCACTGTATCACAATTCCAGTTTGTCAGAAGTTCACATACAGTAAGTTGACTGTGCCTTTAAACAACTTGGAAAATTCCAGAAAATGATGTCATGGCTTTAGAAGCTTTTGATTGGCTAATCGACATAATTTGAGTCAATTGGAGGTGTACCTGTGGATTTATTTCAAGGCCTACCTTCAAACTCAGTGCCTCTTTGATTGTCGCCATGGGAAAATCAAAAGAAATCAGCCATTCTGTCTCCTGGAGATTAACGTACTTTGGTGCGAAAAGTGCAAATCAATCCCAGAAACAGCAAAGGACCTTGTGAAAATGCTGGAGGAAACCGGTGCAAAAGTATCTGTATCCACAGTAAAACGAGTCCTATATGGACATAACCTGAAAGCCGTACAGCAAGGAACAAGCCACTGCTCCAAAACCGCCATAAAAAACCCAGACTACGGTTTGCAACTGCACATGGGTGCAAAAACCGATACTTTTTGTAGAAATGTTCTTTGGTCTGATGAAACAAAAATGGAACTGTTTGGCCATAATGACCATCATTATGTTTGGAGGAGAAAGGGGGAGGCTTGCAAGCCATCCCAACTGTCATCCAAATGGACAATGATCCCAAGCATACTTCCAAAGTTGTGGCAAAATGGCTTAAGGACAACAAAGTCAAGGTATTGGAGTGGCCATCACAAAGGGCTTTGTGGGAAGAAGCGTGTACGAGCAATGAAGCCTGCAAACCTGACTCAGTTACACCAGCTTTGTCATGAGGAATGGGCCAAAATTCACCTAAATTATTGTGGGAAGCTTGTGGAAGGCTTCCTGAAATGTTTGACCCAAGTGAAACAATTTAAAGGCAATGCTACCAAATACTAATTGAGTGTATGTAAACTTCTGACCCACTGGGAATGTGATGAAAGAAACAAAAGCTGAAATAAATCATTCTCTCTACTATTATTCTGACATTTCACATTGTTAAAATGAAGTGGTGATCCTAACTGACTTAAGACAGGGAATATTTACTAGGATTAAATGTCAGGAATTGTGAAAAGCTGAGTTAAAATGTATTTGGCTAAGGTGTATGTAAACTTCCAACTTCAATTGTAGCTATGTTACTTCAGCTGCATTGCAAGTCAAGCTTACACAATTGTACATTCAATTTGCAGTAAATGCTATTAGCTAGCTAGATTCTTTACAGCCACTGTTTCACAAGACGACAGCCTGGTTTGCCTGTTCTCAGGAGTCCTTAAAACATTCAACAACATGAATTACAAATTAATTCTCAACACTAGCTTGCTGGCTAATCTAGTTAGATAATTTACGAAAATCGCTACCTAGCAAGTTAACTTTATGACATATAAATATACACGTTTGTCTCTACCTTAACTAAGATATTCCTCTCAATTATAAATTTTTATGACGTTACAACAACTTACATCTGTTTCCACCGTAATGTTTAGTCTTTGTTGAAGAATGCCACAAGGCAAGGGTGGAACGCGTCAAAATTCATCATTGGAACCACTCGATATGATTGGTCATAACAAAAACCTTGTGCATAATGAGTGCTCTAACTCCCGCTTGTGGTGGTCTGGAGCAATGAAGCCGTGACCTCTAAGTCTCGCAGATCGCAACTTTTAAAGGAGGAACAACTGTAAGCACGCATGCGCACATACACAAACACACACACACACACACACACACACACACACAACACACACAAACACACAGTCTGTGTATGAGATGAAGTGTTAGCTGTTTGCAGGATGTTCTCACTGAGGCTCATTTGCAATACAAGCTGCTCATTTCAAGGAAAACAGACTGAGTTTGTAGGGCTAATCACAATGTGCTTGACCTTACTGAAAGTTAAACACACACACTCTCCCTCTTGCCACCCACAAACACAGCAGATGGAGTGTTCACGCTTTAATAACCTCAGCCTGTTGATCTCTCAGGATTGATTTCTCTCTCACACACGCACACACGTGCACACTATTCAACTGAGCATCATTCACGCTGGGTGGCAAGCTGGAACGAAGCATGATGAAATTACAATGGCCAGAAACTGACATTTGCACAGGTCAGCAGAAAACTACTTGGCAGTGCCGCAGAACCTGCGTCTGTGTGTGTGTGTTTGTGTGTGTGTGTGCTGGTAACAATCATAGAAAGAACATTGTTCAATATTCTTGCACTTGCAAACCCTACAAACCCCCTGCACAGAAAATACCCAGCTAATCTTTTGTTTAATATCTCCATGGCGATTCCAGCATTATAGACATGACCTTTTACATGCAAAGTCACAAATTGAATGTCTGACCGAATGGACAAACAAAATTTGAATGAAGCTTTTGATGTTTTTTTTCTATAGTACCCCTTGGGGGGAGTGTATACCCAAAAAGCGGACTTCTATGCTGCAATAGTCTATATGCCGGGGGTCTAGGGTCAGTCTGTCCTATCTTGTGAAATTCTCCTGTGTGAACTTAAGTATGCTATCTCTAATCGCCCCCCCCCCTCTCTCGAAGGACCTGAGCCAAAGGACCATTCCTCAGGACTGCGTGGCCTGATAACTCCAGGCTGTCCCCATCCCCAGTCCAACTGGTTGTGCTCTCTCTCTCTCTCTCTCTCTCTCTCTCTCTCCATCTCTCTCTCTCTCTCTCTCTCTCTCTTTCTTTCTGGCTGTCTAAACCTCTGAATGCTCGGTTATGGATTATTGATTATTATTTGACCCTGCTGGTCATCTATGAACGTTTGAACATCTTGAAGAACGATCTGACCTTAATGGCCATGTGCTCTTATAATTTCCACCTGGCACAGCCAGAAGAGGACTGGCCATCCCTCAGAACCTGATTCCTTTAGGTTTCTCCCTATGTTCCTTTCAAGGGAGTTTTCCCCCAGGCACTGTGCTTCTACATCTGCAATGTAGGGTTTTAGGCTGGGTTTCTGTATAAGCACTTTGTGACATCTGCTGGTGTGGATAGGGCTTTATAAATACATTAGATTGAACATTTGATTGACTCTCAATATGCAAGACACTTCAATTTGGTCTGTATTGCTGCATTACAATATCATCCTCATAATTAAATTTGGGAAAGCTGTGAGAGGAGAAACAAGCTCTGTGAGCTATTTCAAATAGCCATGCAATATGATTGACTAAAAAGCATTTTTTGTTGGCCTACTACTCTGAAATGGCAAAAGGTCATGCACTTTTCTACTAACATTTTTCAGATAAAGCATGAACACCAACATATACTGTAGACCTCAAGGATAAGTGTAAACATGGTTTAATTTGGAAATTATTAACTTCATTTGGGCATGCTCAGGTTGACATTCACACAGAATCGCCCAAATATGTCGCCCCATTGTCACACCCTAATCTGTTTCACCTGTCTTCGTGCTTGTCTCCACCCCCTTCCAGGTGTCGTCTATCCTCCCCATTATCCCCTGTGTATTTATACCTGTGTGTTCTGTTTGTCTGTGGCCAGTAGTTTTGTTTGTGAAACCTACCAGTGTTTGTTCCCCTGCTTCTGTCTATTTCTTGTTCCTGTTTCCTAGTCCTTCCCGGTTTTGACCCTTCTGCCTGCCCTGACCCTGAGACTGCCTGCCGTACTATACCTTGTCCCACCTCTCTGGATTATTGACCCCTGCCTGCCCCGACCCTGAGACTGCCTGTCGTTCTGGACCCTTTGCACCTTCTCTGGATTACTGACCCCTGCCTGCCCCGATCCCTGCCTGCCCCGACCCTGACCCCTGCCTGCCCCGACCCTGACCCCTGCCTGCCCCGACCCTGACCCCTGCCTGCCTTTGACCTGTCATCTGCCTGCCCCTGTATTAGAAATAAACTTTTGCTTCTTCAGCACTTTCTGCATCTGGTTCATACCTGAAACGTGATACCTATAACGTCTTGCAGTTTAGTTTCTAGATCTATATACGGGATGAATGATGACTTATACCTCAACAGAAACAACAGCAGAAAATAAACACTTCTCATTGGCTGTCTCCGTGAATTGCCTTTGAAGGACTGTCTTACCAATGGACTTCTCTAAAGAGAGGAAACTCTCATGCAGAGAGGACGCTTCGATCGACACTCCTGTCAATGTGTTTTTGGGGATGGGAGAGAGGGAGATGGAAAAAGAGAGAGAGATGGAGAGGTAGAGAGAAAGGGAGATGGAAAGACAGAGATGAAAAGATAGAAAGCGATGGAGAGAAAGGGAACAGACAAAGTTAGACCAACAACAGTGATTTGATCCATTTATTTGTCAGATGAGGCGAATACAACAGCTTACAGTGAAATGCTTACTTGCAAGCCCTTAACCAACAATGCAGTTTTAAGAAAGTACCTAAAAAAGTACGATACAAGAATAACAAATACTTAAAGAGCAGCAGTAAATAACAATAGCGGGGCTGTATACAGGGGGTACCGGTACAGAGACAATGTGCGGGGGCACCAGTGCCGAGGTAATTGAGGTAATATGTACATGTAGGTAGAGTTATTGATGTGACTAGGCATAGAAAATAACAGACAGTAGCAGCAGCGTAGGGGGGGGCAAATAGTCTGGCTAGCCATTTGATTAGATGTTCAGGAGTCTTATGGCTTGGGGGTAGAAGCTGTTTAGAAGTCTCTTGGACCTAGACTTGGCGCTCTGGTACCACTTGAGTTAAACCCATGGTGAATTGTGTGTGTGTGTGTGTGTGCGTGTGTGTGTGTATCACGCATGCAAGGGTATATTCTCTCAGCTGCATTCATATTGCCATTTGTGTCTATATATGTGTGTATTCGCACCTGTGTGCGTGGTCTTTAAAATGGTTTAGCTCAAGTGTCCAATTTGCAGCCAAACATAGCAAGAATATTTTTTTCCTGCTGGCTCTCCCTGCTCTTCATTCTACTGGCATCCATCTCGCTGCTTAGTTCTGCTACAGCTAATACCCTGCTCAATTGTGGCTAATTCTCACAATGTCAGCATGTGTGTGTGTGTGTGTGTGTGTGTGTGTGTGTGTGTGTGTGTGTGTGTGTGTGTGTGTGTGTGTGTGTGTGTGTGTGTGTGTGTGTGTGTGTCAACCTGACCAAGGTTCCACTCATACGGACTAATGCAGGAGCAATGAAGATAAAGTCAAAGGTTTTATATCCACATTTGGATTTGCTTTTCACTGAGTGCACCTCTCCAGAGACCTGTGTACGTTTCCCTCCGGAGTTAAACATAACAGACTCAGTTACACGTCACAACAGCAAGCAAATGAATGAATGACTGAATGAAAGGATCCTAACGTCTGTCCATCTGTTTGCCTGTCTGGCTGGCCTTCTGGGTATATGTCCATCTCCATCCATTCATACACTGTAAGACTTTTCTGTCATTTCAACAGTATAACACTGTAGGATGCACAGTGTAAGAATATTTTAAGATAATACCCAACGCAAAGGACTAGATAGGAAATAGGAAATTAACAATCAATGGAAATAGTTGTTTTTCAGTTCAACATCTGTTTAGAATCTGTGTGAGGGTTTCAGTCCTGGACCCATAGCAATGTGTGGCAAGATGTCATTGGTCTGAATCATCTAAACATTGAGCCTGAAATAGGATACTTGTTATTTGGCCACTGGCCCAATTTTACTGCAAGGAATTCTAATTGGTCAACCACAGGCTAGGGTTGGGGGTTATAAATGACACCAGTCACTTTGTTATGTGGAGAGAATCACTGAGGACAGGGAAGAATGAACATCTACCTCTCAGCATAACATCTGTGATTTGTTATTTTTGAATAAACCTATTTTTCTCCCTCTGATTTGCTTTAGGGTCTGTGTAATTGAAGAATAACAGATTACTGCACCTGTACATAGCCCACCTATAATTTAGCCCAAACAACTACCTCTTTCCCTACTGTATTTATTTCATTTGATGTATTTATTTATTTATTTTGCTCCTTTGCACCCCATTATTTTTATTTCTACTTTGCACATTCTTCCACTGCAAAACTACCATTCCAGTGTTTTACTTGCTATATTGTATTTACTTTGCCACCATGGCCTTTTTTTTGCCTTTACCTCCCTTATCTCACCTCATTTGCTCACATCGTATATAGACTTGTTTATACTGTATTATTGACTGTATGTTTGTTGTACTCCATGTGTAACTCTGTGTCGTTGTATCTGTCGAACTGCTTTGCTTTATCTTGGCCAGGTCACAATTGTAAATGAGAACTTGTTCTCAACTTGCCTACCTGGTTAAATAAAGGTGTTCTCAACTTGCCTACCTGGTTAAATAAAGGTGTTCTCAACTTGCCTACCTGGTTAAATAAAGGTGTTCTCAACTGGCCTACCTGGTTAAATAAAGGTGTTCTCAACTAGCCTACCTGGTTAAATAAAGGTGTTCTCAACTAGCCTACCTGGTTAAATAAAGGTGTTCTCAACTAGCCTACCTGGTTAAATAAAGGTGTTCTCAACTGGCCTACCTGGTTAAATAAAGGTGTTCTCAACTAGCCTACCTGGTTAAATAAAGGTGTTCTCAACTGGCCTACCTGGTTAAATAAAGGTGTTCTCAACTAGCCTACCTGGTTAAATAAAGGTGTTCTCAACTAGCCTACCTGGTTAAATAAAGGTGTTCTCAACTAGCCTACCTGGTTAAATAAAGGTGTTCTCAACTGGCCTACCTGGTTAAATAAAGGTGTTCTCAACTGGCCTACCTGGTTAAATAAAGGTGTTCTCAACTGGCCTACCTGGTTAAATAAAGGTGTTCTCAACTAGCCTACCTGGTTAAATAAAGGTGTTCTCAACTGGCCTACCTGGTTAAATAAAGGTGTTCTCAACTGGCCTACCTGGTTAAATAAAGGTGTTCTCAACTGGCCTACCTGGTTAAATAAAGGTGTTCTCAACTAGCCTACCTGGTTAAATAAAGGTGTTCTCAACTGGCCTACCTGGTTAAATAAAGGTGTTCTCAACTAGCCTACCTGGTTAAATAAAGGTGTTCTCAACTAGCCTACCTGGTTAAATAAAGGTGTTCTCAACTAGCCTACCTGGTTAAATAAAGGTGTTCTCAACTAGCCTACCTGGTTAAATAAAGGTGTTCTCAACTTGCCTACCTGGTTAAATAAAGGTTTCTCAACTTGCCTACCTGGTTAAATAAAGGTGTTCTCAACTGGCCTACCTGGTTAAATAAAGGTGTTCTCAACTAGCCTACCTGGTTAAATAAAGGTGTTCTCAACTAGCCTACCTGGTTAAATAAAGGTGTTCTCAACTAGCCTACCTGGTTAAATAAAGGTGTTCTCAACTGGCCTACCTGGTTAAATAAAGGTGTTCTCAACTAGCCTACCTGGTTAAATAAAGGTGTTCCAACTGGCCTACCTGGTTAAATAAAGGTGTTCTCAACTAGCCTACCTGGTTAAATAAAGGTGTTCTCAACTAGCCTACCTGGTTAAATAAAGGTGTTCTCAACTAGCCTACCTGGTTAAATAAAGGTGTTCTCAACTGGCCTACCTGGTTAAATAAAGGTGTTCTCAACTGGCCTACCTGGTTAAATAAAGGTGTTCTCAACTGGCCTACCTGGTTAAATAAAGGTGTTCTCAACTAGCCTACCTGGTTAAATAAAGGTGTTCTCAACTGGCCTACCTGGTTAAATAAAGGTGTTCTCAACTGGCCTACCTGGTTAAATAAAGGTGTTCTCAACTGGCCTACCTGGTTAAATAAAGGTGTTCTCAACTAGCCTACCTGGTTAAATAAAGGTGTTCTCAACTGGCCTACCTGGTTAAATAAAGGTGTTCTCAACTAGCCTACCTGGTTAAATAAAGGTGTTCTCAACTAGCCTACCTGGTTAAATAAAGGTGTTCTCAACTAGCCTACATGGTTAAATAAAGGTGTTCTCAACTAGCCTACCTGGTTAAATAAAGGTGTTCTCAACTAGCCTACCTGGTTAAATAAAGGTGTTCTCAACTGGCCTACCTGGTTAAATAAAGGTGTTCTCAACTGGCCTACCTGGTTAAATAAAGGTGTTCTCAACTGGCCTGCCTGGTTAAATAAAGGTGTTCTCAACTAGCCTACCTGGTTAAATAAAGGTGTTCTCAACTGGCCTGCCTGGTTAAATAAAGGTGTTCTCAACTAGCCTACCTGGTTAAATAAAGGTGTTCTCAACTGGCCTACCTGGTTAAATAAAGGTGTTCTCAACTGGCCTACCTGGTTAAATAAAGGTGTTCTCAACTGGCCTGCCTGGTTAAATAAAGGTGAACTAAATCAAAAAAGGAAAAGCCCCGTCGATGAGAATGGGGGCGTGCTCGGGCCCCCTTTTCCTGTAGTCCACAATCACCTCTGTCTTTTTCACATTGAGGGAGAGGTTGTTGTCCTGGCAAAGGTAACAATAAAAGATACTGTTATTAAATGTAATTCGGAAGCCCTCTGTAAAAATTACATACTGTATTTCTTTACAGTAATAGCTTATTCCTACTGTAGATACAAATTATTCGTTTTAGGCACCAACCTCATGCTGTAGGGTGAGACACATGAAGCTCAGACTATTTTAATAAATATCTTCTTGTAGCGGCTGTTCTATTTGACACCTACATCATGTTGTGGGCCGTATTCGCGAGCCGCTAAAGCTGATGCGAATGACCAGTGCACGATATTGTAATCGAGGTGCCTGCCGACCTAAGGTGCAGTGTCACTGGTCAGCTGTAGCCTAACACAGTTTTGGTGGTGGAAACTAGTAACTAGGTGAAATTCCCCTCCCAGTATTATACATAATTGCAAGTAGGATAGCATCCTACACAAGGAATAACTAATATTGGTAGCTATCTAGATGTCACCGTGATGTATTATACTCAATGGGGCGAGTATGAATGGCAAAAACACCGGGACAGTGTCCTTAGCTGTCACAACCCTGTGTGATTCGGTTCACTTGGCTGTCATCTGCGCAACATAAATCACTGTTTTGTAGGCCACGATTGTCCATATTGCCTCTCCCGCTAACCATTTGTTTAATTTAAAAAACATTGTTCCATAATGTTACAATAATAGTTCACTTTACCAGTAGTTTACCAGTAGTTCGCAAACATTTTGGTGGCACACAACAGAAAATGTTGTGAGTCTGGTAAAATAATCTGTGATATTGTGTAGGCTATAGAAATGTTGTATTAGTTTGCTAGGGTTTGAAGTAGGTGTATCTAGCTGTCATATTTGTTCAATGCCTCAATTGATTTTATAAACTATATTGGGTATAGGGTTTATAAAGGGGTTGTAATTACATTAACGATGATTTAATAATCACAAACGGCAATAAAATAAATAGTTTACTTTTGACGATCTTCCTCTGTTTGCAATCCCAATGCTCATTGTTACACAATGAATGGTCTTTTGTTTGATAAAATCAATTTGTATAGCCTCACATGAAACATTTTGTGAACCGCTTGTGTCGTGAATTCCGTCTCATTCCATTTTCGACGACACATTCGATGTAAATACACACACTAAACGTGACCTTTTCCAGTCATGTTTGGTTTCACTGCAATCAACTGGTTTGTTTGTAACACAACCAAACCTGATGGGTCATTTCGCTGGACGTATTGACCCGGAAAAAAACGATTTGAAGACAACAAGTAATGACATCATTGTGCACCGCTGTTTAGTTGATTGACTGTATTTTAACCCAATAACCACTGATCGTCTTGAAATCTAGCTGGGTAGATAGCCAATGAGCTGAGGTAAACGGCAATATGTAATGTTTATGTGTTGGAAGACCAACCCATGTAGTAAACTCCGGTGTAAAGAGGGTCATTCGCCATTGAAGTTTCATACCGGAAGGAGCCATGCATGTTACGCACAGCACTGTTTTGGTAAAGCGCATCTTCAGCTGTTTATACATCAATCAGTATGGTGACTAAGTCAGGGAAAGCTAAATCTAAGTCTAGATATACAGATGTACACACAATTTTAGAAGAAATTGATCGGGAAAGTGAGAGAGAGATTGTTGGAGGACGATTCATTTAGCGATTCCCAAATGGAGGAATATTTTTTGAACGAGAGGACATCGTTTTGGACTGGTAAGTTCTTCTCATGCTAATGGCGTTGTTTGAAATTAATAATATAAAATATTATTTGTGATTTTGTAAAATTTTAGTAGCAATATATAAAAATGTAATGTAATGAAATGTGAGATGCGTGTGTCTGCCACCCCAACCCACCCCCACACGAAATAGCCTATTTGAGGCTGTTTAGGGGAGGGCAGGCCCACAACAATGGCCAAAGTGAAATGGAGACAGTAGATACAGCTGATCTGTTGTAATATAATAAAGACAGTAGATCTAGCTGGCCTGTCATAATATAATAGAGACAGTAGATCTAGCAGGTCTATAATAATATATCCAACCTTATGTTCCCTGTACTCTATATATATCTGTTTATTATACCTGTTGATACAGGGCTCATATGTGAAACTATTCTATAACTGAACATTTTCTTTCACAGTGACACTGACTCCGAATGAGAGCCCCCAGTGCCAAGGTGTCCATCCCCCACTGAAGCTGGTTCATCCAGCTCCTGCCACAAGTGGTGTTCATCATGTATTTCTGCAGGCATGGATGTGCCTCGGGGCCAAAAGGGCACAGCATGGATGTGCCTCGGGGCCAAAAGGGCACAGCATGGAGGCGTCGCTGTGTTCTTTGCTAAATGAAGTCCCCCATCACCTGCACCACATGCTCAGTGACCCTCTGTTTTACAGCAGAAAGAGACTGCTATGGCACCTGGCATCAGCAGCACAATAATGTGTAGAGGACTGAGGGTCTTCCAAATATTGAAAGTGTTATTTTGTAAATGTATATATTTTTTTTCATGTTTTTTCTCCGTTTTTTTTGGGGGGGGGGGTGTTAGGATACCATTTTGGTATTTTGCATATAGTAATTCCATTCAAAATGTATAACTTCACCAATTTGGCCACTTGGGTACATTTGGGCTACTTGTGTGGGACACCTGTGTGACTTCATGATAAATGTCATGTATAGCACACTCATTTTGGAAGTTATCATTCTGAAACTTTGCACAAGTACTGTTGCCCTCTTATGTTTTTCACTGAAATTGTCCCCATCATCCTATCTGAATGTTTGTTTTGTCTTGTTCATTTTAAAGATGATGATACAACAATAAAATGAAAAAACATATGCTCTTTTCATTGTATTATCTAAACCAGATCTATTGTGTTATATTCTGCCAAATTCAATTCACATTTACACAAACTAGTGTTTTCTTTCAAATTAAATCAAGAATATGCATATCCTTGGTTCTGAGCCTGAGCTACAGGCAGTTAGATTTGGGTATGTCTTCAGGCGGAAATTGAAAAAAGTAGTTGGGTAGCTGTAAGAGGATAACCCCTATGCATCATCATGCAACCTTATTTTATAGTTGCAGAGTTGAACAATAGTTATTTTCTCACTTGTGGGTGTGATGCTTTGGTGCTCTGGCCCAGGAACAGAAGAGGATGATTTTCATGTGTCTTGACCAACCTTAGAAACCTTGGTGCTAAATTTACATCCATGACATTATTCAATCAACATATTACCCCAGATTACATCAACACACTGAACTCTTCTATGTGATAGTCCAAGTATGGTGAATGCTCTGGTGTGAAATGGTAACCCTAACACCTTTGGTTGGTTGGTTGGTTGGTGAAACAGTGGACGAGGATCTGCATAGAAGAATGGGAGAAACTCCCCAAATATAGGTGTGCCACGCCTGTAGCGACTCAAGAAGAGTCGAGGCTGTAATTGCTGCCTGAATACTTATTACTACTTTTTTCATGTTTGCAAAACATTCTTAAACCTTGTTTTTGCTTTGTCAACATGGGGTATTATGATTAGGGCAAAAAACTATTGGATAGATTTTACAATACGTAATGTATCAAAATGTGGAAAAAGTTAACCGAAGGCACTGTAGATTGTTAGTTGGGAAGAGCATTTGTCACGTATACTCCTGGGAAGAGCATTTGTCACGTATACTCCTGGGAAGAGCATTTGTCACGTATACTCCTGGGAAGAGCATTTGTCACGTATACTCCTGGGAAGAGCATTTGTCACATATACTCCTGGGAAGAGCATTTGTCACGTATACTCCTGGGAAGAGCATTTCAATGTACTGATTCCAATGGCACTTTGTTTATGAGCCAAAAACGAAGCCAGATTCAAAACCATGTAAATTATTTTTTTTAAATTCTTGCAACAAATAGAATGTTAAATATATGAGTGATTTTGCTGCGAAGAGACAGAATAATTTGATAATTTGTTTTGGTACCTTCATTATTGTCACGTATACTCCTTCTCCGGCCTCTAGGTCATCAGGCTGTTGACTATCCTGCACACCTATCACCATCGTATCGCGCACCTGCCACTCATGTCACTCAGCTGGACTCCATCACCTCCTTGATTATCTTCCCTATATCTGTCACTCACCTGGACTCCATCACCTCCTTGATTATCTTCCCTATATCTGTCACTCACCTGGACTCCATCACCTCCTTGATTATCTTCCCTATATCTGTCACTCCCCTTGGTTCTTTCCTCAGGTGTTATTGACTCTGTCTCATGTCGGTGTGTTGTTTGTGTTTCGTGTTCATGGTTTCTTTTACAGTTGAAGTCAGAAGTTTACATACACCTTAGCCAAATACATTTAAACTCAGTTTAACAATTCCTGACATTTAATCTAAGTAAAAATGCCCTGTTTTTGGTCAGTTAGGATGACCACTTTATTTTAAGAATGTGAAATATCAGAATAATAGTAGAGAGAATTATTTATTTCAGCTTTTGTTTCTTTCATCACATTCCCAGTGGGTCAGAAGTTTACATACACTCAATTAGTATTTGGCAGCATTGCCTTTAAATTGTTTAACTTGGGTCAAAAGTTATGGGTAGCCTTCTAACAAGCTTGCCACAATAAGTTGGGTGAATTTTGGCTCATTCCTCCTGACAGAGCTGGTGTAACTGAGTCGGGTTTGTAGGCCTCCTTGCTCGCACACGCGTTTTTCAGTTCTGCCCACAAATTTTCTATAGGATTGAGGTCAGGGATTTGTGATAGCCACTCCAATACCTTGACTTTGTTGTCCTTAAGCCATTTTGCCACGACTTTGGAAGTATGCTTGGGATCATTGTCCATTTGGAAGACCCATTTGCATCCAAGCTTTAACTTCCTGACTGATGTCTTGAGATGTTGCTTCAATATATCCACATCATTTTCCTACCTCATGATGCCAGATATTTTGTGAAGTGCACCAGTTCCTCCTGCAGCAAAGCACCCCCACAAGGAGGCAGGTCTGTAGCAGTGGGAGGAGGTAGGGAACTGGTCTGTCTGCCCAATATAAAGGATCAAACTGGAGGAGGAATAAAAATAGCATGAATAGGAAAGTAAACCAGTTTCATTTGAGGACCAGGATGTTGACCGCTGTGCAGAAAGACAGAAAGAGTTGGGAAGGGATTATTGATATGTGGCAACCGCTCAGCATCAGAGGGTAATGCGTACGACCCAGTACATCACTGGGTCCAGGCCTCCTACCATCCAGGACATAAATAATAGGCAGTGTCAGAAGAAGGCCCATAACATTGTCAGAGACTCCAGTCACCCAAGTCATAGACTGTTCTCTCTACTACCACACGGCAAGCGGTACCGGAGCGCCAAGTCTAGGACCAAAAGGCTCCTTAACAGTTTCTACCCCCAAGCCATAAGACTGCTGAACTATTAATCACATGGCCACCCGGACTATTTACATTGACCCCCCCCCCCCTCCATTTGTTTTGTACACTGCTGCTACTCTCTGTTTATTATCTATGCATAGTCACTTTACCCCTACCTACATGTACAAATGACCTCAACTAACCTGTAACCCTGCACACTGACTCAGTACTGTACCCGCTGTATATAGCCTCCACACTGACTCTATACCGGTACCCCCTGTATATAGCCTCCACACTGACTCAGTACCTTACCCGCTGTATATAGCCTCCACACTGACTCAGTACCCGCTGTATATAGCCTCCACACTGACTCAGTACTGTATATAGTCTCCACACTGACTCAGTACTGTATATAGCCTCCACACTGACTCAGTACCGTACCCCCTGTATATAGCCTCCACACTGACTCAGTACTGTACCCCCTGTATATAGCCTCCACACTGACTCAGTACCGTACCCCCTGTATATAGCCTCCACACTGACTCAGTACTGTATATAGCCTCCACACTGACTCAGTACCATACCCCCTGTATATAGCCTCCACACTGACTCAGTACTGTACCCCCTGTATATAGTCTCCACATTGACTCTGTACCGTAACACCCTGTATATAGCCTCCACACTGACTCAGTACTGTATATAGCCTCCACACTGACTCAGTACTGTATATAGCCTCCACACTGACTCAGTACTGTACCCCCTGTATATAGCCTCCACACTGACTCAGTACTGTACCCGCTGTATATAGCCTCCACACTGACTCAGTACTGTACCCGCTGTATATAGCCTGCACACTGACTCAGTACTGTATATAGCCTCCACACTGACTCAGTACCAGTACCCCCTGTATATAGCCTCCACACTGACTCAGTACTGTACCCCCTGTATATAGTCTCCACATTGACTCTGTACCATAACAGCCTGTATATAGTCTCCACATTGACTCTGTACCGTAACACCCTGTATAACAGCCTGTGACTATAGTCTCCACACTGACTCTGTACCCCCTGTAACACACTGACTCAGTACCCCTGTATATAGCCTCCACACTGACTCAGTACCCGCTGTATATAGCCTCCACACTGACTCAGTACCCCCTGTATATAGCCTCCACACTGACTCAGTACCCCCTGTATATAGCCTCCACACTGACTCAGTACCCCCTGTATATAGCCTCGTTATGTTATTCTGTTACTTTTTTTTATTTTTAACTTTTAACTTTAATTTGGTAAATATTTTCTTAACTCTTCTTGATCTGCACTGTTGGTTAAGGGCTTGTAAAAGTAAGCATTTCACAGTAAGGTCTACACTTGTATACATAAAGATGAATTTGATTTGATTTTAATTTGTTAAAAGCTCATTTGTGGAATTTCTGTCCTTTATAATGTGATTGAGCCAATCAGTTGTGTGTCAAGGTAGGGGTGGTATACAGCACAGCCCTATTTGGTAAAAGACCAAGTCCATATTATGGCAAGAACAACTCAAATAAGCAAAGAGAAACGACAGTCCATCATTACTTTAAGACATGAAAGTCAGTCAATACGGAAACTTTCAAGAAGTTTGAAAGTTTCTTAAAGTGTCTGAAAAACCATCAAGCGCTATGATGAAACAGGCTCTCATGAGGACCGCCACAGGAAAGGAAGAACCAGAGTTACCTCTGCTGTAGAGGATACGTTCATTAGAGTTACCAGCCTCAGAAATTGCAGCCCAAATAAATGTTCCACAGAGTTCAAATAACAGCCACATCTCAACATCAACTCTTCAGAGAAGACTGTGTGAATCAGGCCTTCATGGTCGAATTGCTAATAAAGGACACCAATAAGAAGATACTTGTTTGGGCCTAGAAGCACGAGCAATGGACATTAGACCGGTGTAAATCTGCCTGATCTGTCTAAATTTGAGATTTTTGGTTCCAACCACCGTGTCTTTGTGAGACGTAGAGTAGGTCAACAGATAATCTCTGCATCTGTGGTTCCAACCGTGATGGTGTTAGGGTACTTTGCTGGTGACACTTTGCTGGTGACACTTTGCTGGTGGGGTACTGTGCTGGTGACACTGTCAGTGATCAATTTAGAATTCAAGGCACACTTATCCAGCATGTCTACCACAGTGTTCTGCAGCGACACACCATCCCATCTGGTTTGCCCTTAGTGGGTCTATCATTTGTTTTTCAACAGGATAATGACGCACCACACCTCCAGGCTGTGTAAGGGTTATTTGACCAATAAGGAGAGTGATGGAGTGCTGCATCAGATGACCTGGACTCCACAATCACCCGACCTCAACCCAATTGAGATGATTTGGGATGAATTGGACCGCAGAGTGAGGGAAAAGCAGCCGACAAGTACTCAGCATTTGTGGGAACTCCTTCAAGACTGTTGTAAAAGCATTCCAGGTGAAGCTGGTTGAGAGAATGCCAAGGGTGTGCAAAGCTGTCATCAAGGCAAAGGTTGGGTACTTTGAAGAATATAAAATATGAAATATAGTGTGGTTTGTTTAACAGTCTTTTGGTTACTATATGATTCCATGCGTGTTATTTACTCATTTTGATGTTCTCACTATCATTCTACAATGTAGAAAATAATCAAACTAAAGAAAAACCTCCAAACATTTCACTGGTACTGTATGTGCTTTCACTTTCAATACATTGAATCCATGATCCCATAAGTGATATGTTGACTGTAAAAGGTCATATTTAGTTATTTTAAGGTTGTAATAGACCCATAAACTGAAAATGATCTTATCAATAGGTTGGTTTAGTGTCTCTTGCACAATGGTAGACCTGTTTGTTAAAATACATTTATTATATATGGGGTATTGATTGTAGATTGAGGATTTTTTTTTTTTAGGATAAAGCTGTAACATAACAAAATATGAAAAAGGTCAAGGGGTCTGAATACTTTCTGAATATATTAATGAAGTATAATTTAAGTATATTTAAATAAACAATTTTAACACTTGGGATGTTTTGTTTTCAATATCATATTTATATCTGAACGTGACCCAGGAAGTACCTTTGGATGTGGCTAAAGAGTAACCAGGGCGGAACCCATAGCATATAGAGTACCACAATACGAGTCACAATAACCCAGAAACCCTAGCAGTCAAACAGGGAAATGTTTCCAAAAATGTTTCCAATCGTTTTTCCAAAAGGTTTTTTAGAAACACTTCAAATAAAGGCTGTGTTTCATGTAGGCTTACCCTGGTGTGACATTTTGATTACTGTGTAAATCTCTCTAGGACAATGTAACTTATATAAATACATTTGTCTGTGTCTACCCCTCCCCCCCATTAAAAAAAATGCTAACTAGCTGCTAATGTGGCTATCATAAAGAACTACAAATGCTATGATAATCTGGACAAGACGAAATCGAACCAACGGTAAGAATCTTTGGATTAACTGTCTAATTTTAGCTAAAAGTAGTAATTCATAAATTGGTAACATTTATTTAAATGTACAATTATATGAACTGTCTTGGGCAAGTTTTGAATTGACACAATACCTGTTAGCAAAGGTGTCAGCTAGACATGCAGGAGCTTGCAGGGATTTGTAGTCTTGCATGATGTGTACTTTGATGCTAACTAGCATTTTTGAATCTGAGAGTAAATCGAGCTGAATATGGTCAACTTGCCTGGTTATCAAAACCTCAAGCTAAACAGCCCTTGTTTTAAGTGTTTCTAACCCCTATGGGGAAAATGAATGGTGGAAAAACGATTGGAACCATTTCCCTATTTGACCGCTAGGTTTTATGGGTATTATAACACCTCCACTGGGGGCTCTATACACATTTTAGGGAACCATGGAACCTTGTGGATTACAAGGCAATGTAGTTCTTTCTGTAGGTCTTATTAATTAATGAACTATTAACGTACGAGTATTTATGTGACAAATATCCGTAACTTTCTCATACTAGTTTTATCATACCCTTTTATTTATTTTTATTTCACCTTTATTTAACCAGGTAGGCCAGAGAGAATAGGAGAATCAAAGCGGCCATTGGACAAACCCATTTCCCAAATATCACTTTCCGAGTCACCACACCCCTCCTCATCTGCTCCCATTCCCAGCTCCATCTGTCTTACATATGCATCCCAATTGGCATCCTATTCCATATATAGTGTACTACTTTTTACCAGAGCACTCTGGTCAAAAACAGCACAATATATAGCGAATAAGGCGCCATTTGGAAAGCAGCTTGAGTGACAGTCTTCTCATAACATATGCATCTCATGGTTTACTTCTCTCTGCCGCCTGGCTTCCTAATAAAGCCATGACAGAGTGAGAGAAGACTGCTCTGGAAACACAATGAAGAGGAACACTTAAGTCTCCCTATATTTTGACTGTAGGAACAGGGAATGAGAACAACCCTAAGTCAGTGAAGAGAATTGGTTGGAAGATTTATATGGTTTAGTCGTTTAGCAGATGCTCTTCCCCAGAGCGACTTACAGTAGTGGCAACATACATTTTTGTACTGGTCCCCAGTGGGAATCATACCCACAATGCTGGCGTTGCAAGAGCCATGTTCTACCAACTGTGCCACAATTTTCGAGACCAAGTTACCTGCCGCTAGGTGTACATAATATTTTTCTGGTATATCGATAAACTTACGCAAACGCTTGTCTTGCTTTGGCTGTAAAGCATAATTTCAAAATCTGAGACGACAGGGTGATTAACAAAAGGCTCAACTGTGTTTCACAATATTTCACTTGTGATTTCATGAATATGAATATTTTCTAGTAATATTTTTTGCAAATTAGTGTAGTTGATGACAATTCTCCCGGATCCGGGATTGGTATTTCCAAGAGGTTTTAATAGAAACATTCTTTATATTAAGCAAACCAGACTGCACAATTTTCTTGTTTTTTTATTTATGGATAGCCAGGGTCACACTCCAACACTCATAATTTACAAACAAAGCATTTGTGTTTAGTGAGTCTGTCGGATCATAGACAGTAGGGATGACCGGCGATGTTCTCTTGATAAGTGTGCAAATTGGACCATTTTTTTGTTCTGTATTCAGACCCCTTGACTTTTTTCACATTTTGTTACGTTACAGCATTATTCTAAAATGGATTAAATAAAATAAAAATCATCAGCAATCTACACACAATACCTCATACTGACAAAGCGAAAACAGTTTTTAATTTTTTATTTTGCAAATGTATTAAATATAAAAAACAGAAATACCTTATTTACATAAGTATTCAGACCCCTTGCTATAAAACTCGAAATTGAGCTCAGGTGCATCCGTTTCCATTGATCATCCTTGAGATGTTTCTACAACTGGATTGGAGTCCACCTGTTGTAAATTCAATGGATTGGACATGATTTGGAAAGGCACGCACCGGTCTATATAAGGTTGACAGTGCATGTCAAAGAGGTCAAAGGAATTGCATCATTCTTAAATGGAAGAAGTTTGGAACCAAGGCCCTTCTGCCACAATTGCTCAGTTTGGCTGGGCGGCCAGCTCTAGGAAGAGTCTCAAGGCTCAAGAGCTGGCCGCCCGGCCAAACTGAGCAATCGTGGCTAAAGGGCCTTGGTCAGGGAGGTGACCAAGGACCCGATGGTCACTCTGACAGAGCTCTAGAGTTCCTCTGTGGAGATGGGAGAACCTTCCAGAAGGACAAACATTTCTGCAGCACTCCACCAATCAGGTATTTATTGTAGAGTGGCCAGACAGAGCCAATCCTCAGTAAAAGCACATGACTCCCAGACCATGAGAAACAACATCTCTGGTCTGATGAAACCAAGATTGAACTCTTTGGCCTAAATGCCAAGTGTCATGTCTGGAGGAAACCTGGCACCGTCCCTATGGTGAAGCATAGTGGTGACAGAATCATGCTGTGAGGGTGGGACTGGGAGACTATTCAGGATTGAGGAAAAGATGATTGGAGCAGAGTACAGATACATCCTTTTTTTATTTAACTAGTCAAGACAGTTAAGAACAAATTCTTATTTACAATGACTGACCACCTGCCCCAGAGCGCTCAGACTGGGGCGAAGGTTCAACATCCAACAGGATAACAACCCTAAGCACATAGCCAAGTCAACACAAGAGTGGCTTCAGACAAGTATCTGAATGTCCTTGAATGGACCAGCCACAACCCGGACGATCGAGCATCTCTGTAGAGACCTTACAATAGCTGTTCAGCAACCTGACAGAACTTGAGAGGATCTGCAGAGAAGATTGGGAGAAATATAGGTGTGCCAAATACAGGTGTGCCAAGCTTGTAGCGTCACACCCAAGGAGACTCGAGGCTGTAATCGCTGCCAAAGGCAACAAAGTACTGAGTGAAGGGTCTGAATACGTATGTAAACGTGATATTTCAGTTTTTGCTTTGTCATTATGGGGTATTGTGTGTAGACTAATGATACAAAAACCGATTTAATCAGTTTTAGAATAAGGTTGTAACTAAACAAAATGTGGAAAAAGTCAAGGGGTCTGAATATTTTCTGAAGACACTGTACATTGTTAGTCACAGGCTTCATTAGGAAATGTGTTGATGATGTTGTACCCACAAGAGCAATCCAGACATACCCCAACCAAAACTCTGGATGAACAGAGATATTCGTACTGTGCTGAGAGCCCGTACTGCAGTACTCAATGTCAGCGGAATGAACCCCGATGACTCGGTGGCATGCGATGCACACAAGGCATGCAGATACGAACTCTGGATTGGAGCAGGGGTGGGAAATTCCAGTCCTCGAGGGCCTGATTGGTGGCACAGTATTGCTCCAACTCCAGCTAACACACCTGACTCCAATAGTCAACTAATCATGATCTTCAGTTTAGAATGCCATTCATTGATTAATCAGCTGTGTCTGCTAGGGACGGAGAAAAAGCGTGACACCAATCAGGCCCCCGAGGACTGGGGTTGCCCACCCCTGATTTAGGGACACAAAAATACAATACATACTCAAATTTGAAATGATGTTCGACAATTCAGACTTGTGACGCATGTGTCAAGGTCTACAGAATATAATGGACTACAAATGCAAATCCAGCTCTGTGGTGCCCATAGCTCCCTCCCAGACAAGCTTAACACATTCAATGCTCGCTTTCAGACAGACAATACTGAGCAATACTACTCCAGGAAGACTCTCACTGCTCCGGACGACCAGGTGCTTTTGCTCTCCGAGGCTGACGCGAGGAAAAATATCAAGAGAGTGAATACTCACGAAGCCGTCGGCCCAGGTGGCATCCCTGGCCATGTCATCAGACATATTCTACCTGCCCCAGTCTGTAGTCAAATCAAAATCAAATTAAATGTTATTTCTCAAATACACATGTTTAGCAGATGTTATTGCGGGTGTAGCGAAATGCTTGTGTTTCTAGTTCCAACAGTGCAGGTAGTATCTAACTAAATGCTTGTGTTTCTAGTTCCAACAGTGCAGGTAGTATCTAACTAAATGCTTGTGTTTCTAGTTCCAACAGTGCAGGTAGTATCTAACTAAATGCTTGTGTTTCTAGTTCCAACAGTGCAGGTAGTATCTAACTAAATGCTTGTGTTTCTAGTTCCAACAGTGCAGGTAGTATCTAACTAAATGCTTGTGTTTCTAGTTCCAACAGTGCAGGTAGTATCTAACTAAATGCTTGTGTTTCTAGTTCCAACAGTGCAGGTAGTATCTAACTAAATGCTTGTGTTTCTAGTTCCAACAGTGCAGGTAGTATCTAACTAAATGCTTGTGTTTCTAGTTCCAACAGTGCAACTAAATGCTTGTGTTTCTAGTTCCAACAGTGCAGTAGTATCTAACTAAATGCTTGTGTTTCTAGTTCCAACAGTGCAGGTAGTATCTAACTAAATGCTTGTGTTTCTAGTTCCAACAGTGCAGGTAGTATCTAACTAAATGCTTGTGTTTCTAGTTCCAACAGTGCAGGTAGTATCTAACTAAATGCTTGTGTTTCTAGTTCCAACAGTGCAGGTAGTATCTAACTAAATGCTTGTGTTTCTAGTTCCAACAGTGCAGGTAGTATCTAACTAAATGCTTGTGTTTCTAGTTCCAACATTTCAGGAATATCTTACAATGCACAACAATACACACAATAAAAACAACCTAAATTAAAATAATTGAATTAAGGAATATATAAATATTAGGATGAGCAATGTCAGAGTGCCATAGACTAAATACAATGGAATATAATACGAGTTGAGTAAAGCAAAAAATATTTCAACATTGATATACGTAGTGACAGTGTTCCATTATTAAAGTGGCCAGTGATTTTCAAGTCGATGTATATGGGGCAGCAACCTCTAAGGTGCAGGGTTACATAACCAAGTGGAAGCCGCCTTGTGATGGCTATTTAACAGTCTGTGGCCTTGAGATAAAAGCTGTTATTCAGTCTCTGATGCACCTGTACTGAACTCGGCTTCTG
Source organism: Oncorhynchus nerka (assembly GCF_034236695.1). Taxonomy (NCBI): domain Eukaryota; kingdom Metazoa; phylum Chordata; class Actinopteri; order Salmoniformes; family Salmonidae; genus Oncorhynchus; species Oncorhynchus nerka. Next base: position 4,856,717 of record NC_088414.1, on the reverse strand, counting down.
GATGATAGTGGGTGTACAGGCAGTGGCTCGGTTGATTATTGTCCTAATTATCTTTTTGGCATTCTTGTGACATCGGTTGCTGTAGGTGTCCTGGAGGACAGGTAGTTTGATGCATTGGGCAGACCACACCACCCTCTGGAGAGCATTGCGGTTGCGGGCTGTACAGTTGTCGTACCAGGCGGTGATACAGCCCGACAGGATGCTCTCAATTGTGCGTCTGTAAAAGTTTGTGAGGGTTTTAGGTGCCAAGCCAAATTTCTTCAGCCTCCTGAGGTTGAAGAGGCACTGTTGCGCCTTCTTCACCACACTGTCTACAGTTGAAGTCGTAAGTTTACAAACACTTAGGTTGGAGTTACTAAAACTCTTTTTTTCAACCACTCCACAAATGTCTTGTTAACAAACTATCGTTTTGGCAAGTCGGTTGGACATCGACTTTGTACATGACACAAGTAATTTTTCCAAACATTATTTACAGACATATTATTTCACTTATAATTAACTCCAGTGGGTCAGAAGTTTACATACACTAAGTTGGCTGTGCCTTTAAACATCTTGGAAAATTCCCAAAAATTATGTAAGGGCTTTAGAAGCTTCTGATAGGCTAATTGAAATAATTTGAGTCATTTGGAGGTGTACCTGTGGATGTATTTCAAGGCCTACCTTCAAACCCAGTGCCTCAGTGCCTTGACATCATGGGAAAATCAAAAGAAATCAGCCAAGACCTCAGAAAAAAAATGTAGACCTCCACAAGTCTGATTTGATTTGGTTCATCCTTGGAAGTAATTTCCAAATGCCTGAAGGTATCACGTTCATCTGTACAAACAATAGTATGCAAGTATAAACACCATGGGACCACAGAGCCTTCATACCGCTCAGAAAGGAGACAGGTTCTGTCTCCTAGAGATGAACGTACTTTGGTGCGGAAAGTGCAAATCAATCCCAGAACAACAGCAATGGACCTGTGAAGATGCTGGAGGAAACATGTACAAAAGTATCTATATCCACAGTAAAACGAGTCCTATATCGACATAACCTGAAAGGCCGCTCAGCAAGGAACAAGCCACTGATCCAAAACCGCCATAAAAAAGCCAGACTACGGTTTGCAACTGCACATGGGGACAAAGATCATACTTTTTGGAGAAAATGTCCTTTGGTCTGATGAAACAAAAACAGAATTGTTTGGCCATAATGACCATTGTTATGTTTGGAGGAAAAAGGGGGAGGTTTGCAAGCTGAAGAACACCATCCGTGAAGCATGGGGGTGGCAGCATCATGTCGTGGGGGTGCTTTGCTGCAGGAGGGTCTGGTGCACTTCACAAAATAGATGGCATCATGAGGAAAGGAAACTTGTGGATATATAGAAGCAACATCTTAATTAAGACATCAGTCAGGAAGTTAAAGCTTGGTCGCAAATGATCCTTCCAAATGGACAATGACCCCAAGCATACTTCCAAAGTTGTGGCAAAATGGCTTAAGGACAAAAAGTCAAGGTATTGGAGTGGCCATCACAAAACCCTGACCTCAATCCTATAGAAAATTTGTGGGCAGAACTGAAAAAGCATGTGCATGCAAGGAGGCCTATAAACCTGACTCAGTTACACCAGCTCTGTCAGGAGGATTGGGCCAACATTCACCCAACTTATTGTGGGAAGCTTGTGGAAGGCTACCTGAAACGTTTGACCCAAGTTAAACAATTTTAAGGCAATTCTACCAAATACCAAATAAATAATTCTCTCTACTATTATTCTGACTTACAACTTCAACTGCATGTGGGTGGACCATTTCAGTTTGTCAATGATGTGGAGGAACTGGAAGCATTCCACCTTCTCTACTGCGGCCCCGTTGATCTGCTGATTCCTGAAGTCCACGATCAGCTCCATTTTCTTGTTGACGTTAAGTGAGGTTATTTTCCTGGCACCACACTCCCAGGGCCCTCACCTCCTCTCTGTAGGCTGTCTCGTCATCGTTGGTAATCAGTAATACTGTTGTGTCATCTGCAAAATTGATGTTTGAGTTGGAGGCGTGCTTGGCCACACAGTCATGGGTGAACAGGGAGTACAGGAGGGGGCTGAACATGCACCATTGTGGGGCCCAAGTGTTGCGGATCAGTGAAGTGCAGGTGATGTTTCCTACCTTCACCACATGGGGTGGCCCATCAGGAAGTCCAGGACCCAGTTGCACAGGGTGGGGTTCAGACCCAGGGCCTCAAGCTTAATGATGAGCTTGGAGGGCACTATGGTGTTGAATGCTGAGCTATAGTCAATGAACAGCATTCTTACATAGGTATTCCTCTTGTCCAGATGGGAAAGGGCAGTGTGCACACAACACCAATTGCATTGTGGATCTATTGGGGCGGTAAGCAAATTGAAGTGGGTCTAGGGTGTCAGTTAAGGTATAGTTGATGTGATCCTTAACTAGCCTTTCAAAGCACTTCATGATGACAGAAGTGAGTTCTACGAGGCGATAGTTTTTTAGTTCAGTTACCTTTGCTTTCTTGGGTACGGGAACAATGGTGGACCTCTTGAAGCAAGTGGGGACAGCAGGCTGGGATAGGGAGTGCAAATCAAAAACATGCCCAAATGACTATCGCCCCGTCGCACACTGGTCATCATGAAGTGTTTCGAGAGACTGGACATGGCCCACATCAAGGACACTCAAATTTGCATATCGCTCCAACAGATCCAAGAAGGTGCCATTTTCATCTTTATTCACAGGACCGCAACACATCTGACCAAGAGGAATCCCTATGTGAGAATGCTGTTCACTGACTAGAGTTCAGCATTCAACACTATTGTTCCCTCCAAGCACGACACCAAGCTCAGAGCCCTCGTTCTGGAGCTGGATCCTGGACTTCATTGCGGGCAGACTACAGGCTGACCGGTTGCATCACGGCCTGTTACGGAAATTGCTCCTTCCACGACCGCAAGGCGCTCCAGTGGATTGTGAAGATGGCCCAGTACATCACTGGGGACGTGCGCCCACCCATCTATGACATCAACTCGAAGCGGTGCCTGAGGAATGCTCGTAGCATCATCAAGTACCCCACTCTTCACTCCCTTACCGTCAGGCAGATGGTATTGGAGCATGAGGTCTGATACCAACAAGCTCTGAGAAAATGTCTCTCTACTACTGAACACTTGATGCTACCAGACTTATTATGATTGCTAAATACTGCACACTCAGTGGAGGCGGGCCCGATCTGGTGGGTGACAGGCGAGGAGAAATGATGACTAACCTGCAGAAACACCTCATGAGAGGGATGGAGGGAGGGATTAGCGAAGGAGAGGGAGAGAGACAGTTAGAGAGAGACAGTGAGAGATGAGAGAGAAAAGAGAAAATTAAAGAGTGAGTGAAAAGAAAGATTTTAGATGACATATAAGAGAGAGAAAAAAAACTTCATATGCAGAACATGTCAGCTCACTCCTTCAAAGTCTCTCTAGTAGTTACAGACAGAGACAGAGGAAAAGAGAACAGGCTGTTGATGCCTCTTCCCATTTAGTCAGAAAACCAGAGAGAGAAAGAGAGAAAGAGAGAGAGTGAGACAGAGAAAAGAGAGGGGAAATGATAGAGAACAGAGCTGCTGTGTCTAATGGGCCTGTGATTGTGTTGTGGCCCGACTGAGAGACGCTACAAGTCATTACCCCAGTCATGTCTCTGCTGTCGCACATCCTTAAAAAGAGCCTGAGTCTTGTGTTGAGTGAAGCCCGGGTATACATTCAAAACATCTGTCTAAGTACCTGCTCTAATATCTATTCTCCTCAGCACAGGCATTGTAAAGTATTCATTGGTGGTTGTCTGTTTCTTGAGATCCTCTCAACCTTGAAAATAAATATGGGCCCGATTCAGACTTGAAATAAGTAGACTTAACATGATACTTTATTCCATACCCCTTGTTTTTAATACTCCAGCATCATGTCATATGACCGCAGCACCTGTTCCAATCCAAGTGCCAATGCCGTTTAGCAAACTCTAGGCGGTGCTATTATCAGATGACATGAAAATAGCGGTCTTTGGCCATTGCACACCAATGGTGGGATTGGCCTTCAAAAGAACAATGCATATGCAGAATATCTCATTCCTACTGTAAAATATGCTGGTGGATCTTTGATGTTATGAGGCTATTGTCTTCCACTGGTACTGGGGCCAAAGGTCAAAGGCTTCATCAAATCAAATCAAATGTATTTATATAGCCCTGTGTTCTATATAGGGAATAGGGTGACATTTTGGACATACACTATGTGTAATTAGACAATCACTATTCTCTGTCTAATGTCCTTGTAACTTAAGAAGATGACTTGAGTATCTGAGACAAGAGGAAACTATATTTTTATGATGAATAAGAGTCCTTCAAGAAAAAGAGCACCTGGATGCTGCAGTCATTCAAATAGTATTTGATTAATTCATGAATTAATTTGTTTATTATTGCTGTGTTTTTCTCTCCTTCAAAGTGCTGTGAAGACACCCTCTCTCCGTCCTTCAGCGGTTGACACCTGTACCATGTTGTTCAATCACATCTCTCATAAACATCTTCTTTATCACCTCAACCTGCCACCCAGAATAAGTCCACATTTAGAAACAGAAAATATTTATTAGGCCAAACATTACTGTTGTATACAGTAGCATACAACAAAACCATAAACATATGTAAACCAAAAGTATATTATTTAGCATACAGAAAAGAACACAATTGTGTGTGTGGGTTCCGGGCAGTCCAGGAATTGGTCACCAGTGCTAAGATACACTTCATCTCTTCTCCGGCCTGGGTCTGGCCACAATACTTCGTCCACATCACAAGATACGTTTTCTCTTGCCAAACATGGAGGGAAGTGTCTCCTAGCATGGCGTATCCAACCTTGGACAGCGGCAACCTCTATGTCCTGTCGTGATAGAATCAGAATTCTTTAGGTAACATTGATAAATAAGATGTTTTATTAATTTTCGTAAGCATGTTTATGTGGGAAAGTTACTTGGGCCCAGAGAGGGGAGAGGTCGGGTTTGTCTTATCTGTGAATGTGTCTGTAACTATTCCTAATCCACGTGAAGGGATGGTGTGATTAATGGGGAACAAGTTAGGTTGGCTCCACAATGTCTGTGTGCCAGTCACGTCTCTCTGTGATCTTGTCCAGGAGGGGGTGTATTTGATATATGCCATTGGATGAGGTAATGTTTTTAGTTCTAAGTGGTACCAAGAACGAGATAGGAACTTAGTTTAGGAGACCAAACTGAACGATAATTTATAGCGAATGCTGTCTGGCTATGTGTCTTTGCTATAAAGGATCTCAGTTGCCAATATGTAAGCACTCTCAGAGAATTCATTTATAGACACCGAATTGATCTGAGAGTCACAGGGCTATGGTGAAGCTCATATAATTAAAGATGGACTTTATGATAACTCTGACTTGTGTGTGGTTTGCTCTCTCATGATTTGGTAATACAGGAAATTTCCACGACAGTCCCCACATGCATCCTCCATTGCCTGGAGAAGCGGCATGCGGGCATAGGGTTGGCGATCATACACTTTCCAGCGCCAGGCTGAGAATAATTCCTCTATGGGCTTTAGAAAAGGTGAATATGGGGGTAACTACAAAACTACAAATTGTGGATGGGTGGCAAACCAGTTTTGGACCAGAACAGCCCGGTGAAAACTAACATTGTCCCATAAGACCACAAATCTAGCAGACTCCTGATCTGGATCAGGGACAAGCATTGTGTAAATTGCATCCAGAAAAGTGAGCATATGGCCGGTGTTGTACGGACCCAGTGTGGCATTGTGATGGAGGACCCCGTTTTGAGTGATGGCAGCACACATAGTTATATTACCCCCATGCTGTCCAGGGACATTGGTAATTGCCCTCTGTCCTATTACATTTCTTCCGCGGTGTCTGGTTTTGGTGAGGTTGAAGCCAACCTCATCCACATAAATAAATTAATGGCGAATTACATGGGCATCCAGCTCCAAAACTCTCTGTAACAGACAACAGGATATACAGATGAGTAAATATGGTATGTCTGAAGTACTGGAAGTAGTGTTGCATACATACAGAGTACCTCTACAAAGTCATGTCGCATATTCTTGACTCTGTCAGAGTTTCTCTCAAATGGCACCTTGTAAAGTTGTTTCATCGTCACTCGGTGCCGTTGGAGGATGCGTTGTATGGTCGACAGGCTTACAGCATTGATGAGGTTAACCTCTAGTGACACCCCATCCCGTGAAATGGACCGTTGTCATGACACTAATTAGCATAACGGAACGGACATAAATATACCTATTCATGAAAATCACAAATTAAATATATTGAGACACAGCTTAGCCTTTTGTTAATCACCCTGTCATCTCAGATTTTCCAAATATGCTTTACAGCCGAAGCTAGACAAGCATTTGTGAAAGTTTATCGATAGCCTAGCATAGCATTTTGTCCAGCTAGCAGCAGGTAACTTGGACACGGAAATCAGAAAAGCAATCAAATTAAATTGTTTACTTTTTATGAGCTTCGGATGTTTTCACTCACGATACTCCCAGTTAAATAGAAAATGTTCCTTTTTTCCCAAAATATTATTTTTGCAGGCGAAATAGCTCCATTTGTTCTTCACATTTGGCTGAGAAATCGCCCGGAAATTGCAGTCACGAAAACAGCTAAAAATATTCCAAATTAGCTCCATAATATCGACAGAAACATGGTAAACGTTGTTTATAATCAATCCTCAAGGTGTTTTTCAAATATCTATTCGATAATATATCAACCGGGACTGGTGGCTTCTTAGTAGGATAGAGAGAAACAATGGCCACATTTGTCCTTTACGCACCAAACACTATGAGAGACTTCAGCTGACCACTGACGCAATGTTGACGTTCAGGCTCATTTTTCAAAATAAAAGCCTGAAACTATGTATTGTGACACTAGACACAGTAGGGAAGCCATAGAAAAAGTAATCTGGTTGATAGCCCATTCACTGCTCAATAGGGACGCATTGGCTTTCGCCTGCAACATCAGTTCTGTTATACTCACAGACAATATTTTTACAGTTTTAGAAACTTTACAGTGTTTTCTATCCTAAGCTGTCAATTATATGCATATTCTAGCATCTTGTCCTGACAAAATATCCTGTTTACTACGGGAACGTTATTTTTCCAAAAATGAAAATACTGCCCCCTAGTCACAAAAGGTTTAAGTATGGTGTCATTATACAAGATATGCTCTCTTATCTCTCGAATCCTAATTGCATTGTTGGCCAAAACCATATTTATAATTGCAGTCTCTTGTACATCTGTAAACAAGCGTCCTCGTCCTCCATGATGTCTTTGTCTTTCCACTCTGTACAGAATTCAAACACAGTATGTGTTCAGCATAGGAACTGTAAACAATGTACAAAAAATGTAGTACAGCATGATAACCAACCCCATTCATTCAATGCAGTGCAGTAAATGGATGGCTTAGAGTTACAAATGTTTATGCAATACTATGCAGTCATACGTGTTTTACAGTACATTACTGTAATGCTAAAATAGTCATTAGATAGTTGCATACCTGTTCTCCTTTCTGAAGGTTCGAATGATGGACGCCACTGTAAATCGACTCAAATTGGGCTGAACTCTCAGTCCAGCCTCTCTCATGGTCAAACTGTGGTTGATCACATGATCAACAAGTGTTGCCCTAATCTAATCAGAGATGGCTCTCCTTCCTTCTCTTCTTTGCCCTCGTCCTCTTCTTCCTCTTCCTCTCCCTTCTACTCCTCTTGCCCTCTGTCCATTGTTGGAATCCATTGTACAAAACATGTAATCTGACCTTTGACCTATTTATAGGCCTATACTACAGTAAAGCAGTGATTGGTTAGTGATCCGTTAAGATATTAGTGTTTGCACATGTGTGGAGTCTGTGTGTGACCTGGTGAATAAGTGTAGCATTTTAATTGGTTGTGTTTTGAAAAGGAAAGCAAGTCACTTCCTGTTTTTGTGTTTTAGGTAGAGAATTGTGTGTAGTGTTTTGATAAAAGTGTTTTATGCAATTGAAAACTGAGTCAAAGACTGAGAAATAGCTTATGGTTTTGGATACTTGGTGTGTAGTTTTGCACTTTGAGTGAGATGTCTCAAAAATCATGTGACATGAAAAGATTTTGTGTGTAAGCAGTTGGAAAAAAATGTAATATTTTTCTCTCTCTTCCTCCAATTCCACAATGAACAAACACTCGGAAGTGATGTCAGTGAAGAGAGCGAGAGAGGCAGGGGGTGAAGAGAGAGAGAGAGGCAGGGGTGAAGAGAGAGAGAGAGGCAGGGGGTGAAGAGAGAGAGAGAGGCAGGGGTGAAGAGAGAGAGAGAGAGAGAGAGAGGCAGGAGGTGAAGAGAGAGAGAGAGAGAGAGAGAGAGAGAGAGAGCAGGAGGTGAAGAGAGAGAGAGAGGCAGGGGTGAAGAGAGAGAGAGAGAGAGAGAGAGGCAGGAGGTGAAGAGAGAGAGAGAGAGGCAGGGGGTGAAGAGAGAGGGAGAGGCAGGGGGTGAAGAGAGAGAGAGAGGCAGGGGGTGAAGAGAGAGAGAGGCAGGGGTGAAGAGAGAGAGAGAGAGAGGCAGGAGGTGAAGAGAGAGAGAGAGGCAGGGGGTGAAGAGAGAGAGAGAGGCAGGGGGTGAAGAGAGAGAGAGAGGGGCAGGAGGTGAATATAGAGAGAGAGGCAGGAGGTGAAGAGAGAGAGAGAGGCAGGGGTGAAGAGAGAGAGAGAGGCAGGGGTGAAGAGAGAGAGAGAGAGAGGCAGGAGGTGAAGAGAGAGAGAGAGGCAGGGGTGAAGAGAGAGAGAGAGGCAGGGGGTGAAGAGAGAGAGAGAGGCAGGGGGTGTAGAGAGAGAGAGAGGCAGGGGTGAAGAGAGAGAGAGAGAGAGAGGCAGGAGGTGAAGAGAGAGAGAGAGGCAGGGGTGAAGAGAGAGAGAGAGGCAGGGGGTGAAGAGAGAGAGAGGCAGGGGTGAAGAGAGAGAGAGAGAGAGGCAGGAGGTGAAGAGAGAGAGAGGGGCAGGGGGTGAAGAGAGAGAGAGAGGCAGGGGGTGAAGAGAGAGAGAGAGGGGCAGGAGGTGAATATAGAGAGAGAGGCAGGAGGTGAAGAGAGAGAGAGAGAGAGGCAGGGGGTGAAGAGAGAGAGAGAGGCAGGGGGTGAAGAGAGAGAGAGAGGCAGGGGTGAAGAGAGAGAGAGAGAGAGGCAGGAGGTGAAGAGAGAGAGAGAGGCAGGGGGTGAAGAGAGAGAGAGAGGCAGGGGTGAAGAGAGAGAGAGAGAGAGGCAGGAGGTGAAGAGAGAGAGAGAGGCAGGGGTGAAGAGAGAGAGAGAGAGGCAGGGGGTGAAGAGAGAGAGAGAGGCAGGGGGTGTAGAGAGAGAGAGAGGCAGGGGTGAAGAGAGAGAGAGAGAGAGAGAGGCAGGAGGTGAAGAGAGAGAGAGAGGCAGGGGGTGAAGAGAGAGAGAGAGGCAGGGGGTGAAGAGAGAGAGAGAGAGGCAGGGGGTGAAGAGAGAGAGAGAGAGGCAGGGGGTGAAGAGAGAGAGAGAGGCAGGGGTGAAGAGAGAGAGAGAGAGAGAGGCAGGAGGTGAAAAGAGAGAGAGAGAGAGAGAGGCAGGTGAAGAGAGAGAGAGAGAGGCAGGAGGTGAAAAGAGATTGAGAGTGAAAGAGAAATCCATCAGAGAGTTTGTCTTTTCTCCTGAGGCATCTCCCTGATTCCCAATTATCCTTTCAGTCAATTATCTTTCCACTCTGTGGGTCCCTTTGATCAAAGCTACAAAATCACTGAACATCTTTTGCCATTCAGGGACACCATTAAAACCTTTCATGCCTCTTCATTTATGTAATAACATCATTCCATTTGGAACCATATGTCAGGCCATTGGCCAGCTTTTCAGCTCAGAGCATTTTACTAGCCCTGAAACCTACATTTAGCCAATCATGTTGGTTCTTATTGCAGTGTAGATCAACCTATCATCATTGAAATGTCCCTGAAAAACACACAGTGCCTTCAGAAAGTATTTATACTGCCTCCCGAGTGGAGCAGGGGTCTAAGGAACTGCATCGTAGTGCTAGCTGTGCCACTAGAGATTCTGGGTTCGAATACAGGAAGAGCCATTGGGTCATGAAAGCAGGCTTAGAAATATGAAGTATTTATACCCCTTTACTTATTTCACATTTTGTTGTGTCACAGCCTGATTTCTGTCATATATACATATATTCATACACATAGCTCATATATCAAGCACATATATTTAGGTGGCCTTAGTGCCCTCAGGCTGCTTTAAGAGCCTGTTTGTGACCATAGGATTAAAGCTTGCACAACACACCCCATGACTGAGACACAAACTGCTGTTGCACAAAACATGGTTCCCCATTGTCACAAGGATGCTAACAGTTATAGAGCGCCAAACTAATCCGCCTGACTCAAGTCATTGCACGTACCCCTGCCAAAACAGGGACCAACCTAGCCCCAGCCATTAACTGCCCCTCTCAGTTCCCCTTATCTCACGACTCCTTGACACACAGACATTTCATCGCACGAACACACATACTTCACTCCCCTCTCAGTTTCGCTTATCTCACGACTCCTTGACACACAGACATTTCATTGCACGAACACACACACCTCACTCCCCTCGCTACTGGTCGAGTGCCAAGAGCAGAGGACTCTGCTGTGCACCAATGGGGCTCCTTCTCTGGCTAGAGCAGGTCCGCCTCCAACCCTTCGGGACCATTCAGAAGACGAGACGACAAGACTCCACCTACATTATTCCATGTATAAAATCTGCTGTAACCTCTGTCTAATGCCTTTTTTGCTGACTCCTTACTGAGTCATATGACTAGGTCCGTGCACGCTAAAAAAGATATCTTTTGACTCAATAAACTGCCATTTTGTTACAACTGAAATCCACTCTGTCCAGCGTCCATGATTTGGTCTCAACTCTCCAGTATTTGAACACCAACATTTCAAAATGGATTTACGTAGATGTTTTTCTCACACATCTACACACAATATTGCATAGTGAAAATATGTTTTTAGAAATGTTTGCAAATGTATTGAAAATAGAAATACAGAAATATCTAATTTACATATGTATTCCCACCCGAGTCAATACTTTGGCGGATTACAGCTGTGAGTCTTTTCAAGCTCTGTAAAGTTGATTGTTGGTCATTGCCAGGAAGCCATTTTCATGTCTTGCCATGGATTTTCAAGCCAATTTATGTCAGAACTGTAACTAGGTCACTCAAGAACTGTCACGCCTTGGTCTTAGTATTTTATGTTTTCTTTAATTATTTGTTCAGGCCAAGGTGTGACATGGGTTTATTGTATTGTCGTATTGGGGTTGTTGTAGGCATTGGGATTGTGGTTGATTAGGGGTGTGTCTAGCATAGGCTTGGCTGCCTGAGGCGGTTCTCAATCAGAGTCAGGTGATTTCTCGTTGTCTCTGATTGGGAACCATATTTAGGTAGCCTGGGTTTCACTGTGTATTTTGTGGGTGATTGTTCCTGTCTTAGTGTTTTCACCAGATAGGCTCAGTCACTTGGTTTTTTCTTTTCAATTGTTTTGGAAGAGAAGAGAACGAGCGCCATTCTCCTTGCGGAGATGGTGCTAAATACATCAACACGGTCGGTCCCTGGGATTGGGCTGGCCAACACGATTCGGTTTGCTTGGAAGGAAAAGGAGTTTGAGCCTTTAGGACGGGAATCCTTTGGAAGGATAATATTGATGGGGATTCTAAAGCTGACGGTGAAGGACGTGTTTTGTTTCCAAGGCAACTCGTTGGAGGGAGCATACGACGTTGCACTATATACAGAGGAAAAACACGATGATATCCTGAGAAGGGCAAGAGCAGTGGGAGGTGAGAGGCCGATGTGCCACTACGAAATAACAAGCCTGGCGAAGAATAACTTTAGGGTTGTAACTGTGAACATTTACAACCCTTACGTTAAGGACGAAGAGGTGAGGGCTTTTCTGGGGAGATACATGGATAACGTCTCCTCAGCAAGGCACCTCAAAGACTCCCTTGGGTTTTGGAATGGGAGGAGAGGCTTCCAGGCCCTCCTCAGAGAGGACCCAAGAGGACATGGTGGCTACCTCCATCCTCCTGCTATGTTCTCCCTAGGGGCTGACAGGGGACGTTGTATTATGCACGTCAGCCCCCATTTTGCAGACGCTGTATGGCCTATGGTCACATATTCGCCTCATGCAGTGCAAGAAAATGCAGATTTTGTGCATCTGAGGATCACGAGGCGAGGGATTGTGACAAGCCTAAGACGTGCCATGGGTGTGGCTCGTCAGCACACCTGTGGAGGGGTGCCCGGCCCGGCAGAGGTCATATGCGTCTGCTGCTGGGGGGAGCAGGAGCGGGGATGGGGGAAGAAGAGGAGGGGAAGGAAGCACGCCTCATGACCAGAGATCAGGTCCAGAGGGGAAGGCCACAAGGAAGGAGGAGGAGCCAGAAGCGGCGGATGGAAGAGAGAAGGAAACGGAAGGCACGGGAGTAGGAGAACCAGAAAAAGCGGCGGAAGAAGGCAACCGAGTGGAGGAGCATGAGAGAGAAGAAAGCGAGGGAGGAGTGGTGGAGAAGGAGACGGTGGAAGAGAAAGTGGACTGGGGGAAAGTGCCATGGTGGAAGAGATGAGGGGTATGGTGGAGGAGCTGGCAGGGGGAGGGTGGTATCTCTTCACTGCCGCCATCACCAAAGAAGAGTATGAAGAGGAGGGGGCGATTGGCCGACAGTGAGGGGGAAGGGATGGCCAAGAGAGTGATGGGGGCGGGAGAAACCTCTGGGTTGCTGCTGGTTTCCCCAGGCCCTCAACTTCTGTTGGGTGGGGACACACATAACAAGACTCAGGACTGGGTACAAGAGGAGGTGGGGAGTTTTTTGTTTGGGGACTCAGCCTCCCCAATTTTTTTCCAAACCAGCTGCAACACTGGGGAGGGGAGGATTGTGGGGGTAGACCCAGGGTGCAGGGCACTCCGGAGCCAAACACTATTCCTGCATCCTGGGAGGGTGTGATGGAGGAAGAGGGGGATGTCGGGATTACGGATGGTGTTCTCACCGGTAGATATGGAGCAGGGGAGCATCGGGTGAGTCTCCTGTTTTATGTTTTTTTCTGTCTGGGTTTAGAATTTGAGTGTATTACATGTATTTATTTTTCATGGAGTCTAATTTTACTTTTGTTAGTTTAAATGTAAGGGGTTTAAGGGATTTTGTTAAGAGGAGGGCGGTTTTTAGTTATTTGGAGGGTGTGGGGTTTGATTTTTGTTTTTTACAGGAGGTTCACCTGAGGGATGGAGGGGATGTTATTAGGTTTAAGAGGGAGTGGGACAAGGGGGAGTCGGTTTGGGGTGTTGGGGGTGCACTCATCGGGGTAGGGATTTTGTGTGGGCACAGGGAGGTAAAAGTGGAGGATTCTTTCGTGGTAATGCAGGGGAGGGTTATAGGGGTGGATGTCACGATAAGGGATTGTAAATTTAGATTAGTGGTGGTGTATGGGCCACAGGTGGTGGCAGACAGAAGGGAGATGGTGGACTGTCTGACGCCCCTGTGTGTCACAAATAGGAAATTAGTGATAGGGGGGATTTTAATACAGATTTAGGAAGAGGGGGATAGCAGTGCGGGCGCCATTGCCAGGCTAATGGCTTGCCATGGTCTGGTAGATGGTGGTCTGCACACTACTCCGAAAATGGACGGTCCTACATGGCGTAACTCCAGGGGGTTGAGCGGAGGCTCGACTATATTTTTGTACCCAGGTCTTTGGGTAAGTTGTCTGGGCGGCTGTTGCCTGTTTTCTTTTCGGATCACGACGGGGTGCTCCTGCAGGTGGGGTCGCCAGTCTGCCTCTTTGGTAGAGGGTACTGGAAGCTAGATCGGGATGTGCTGGAGGAGCAGGCTTTTGTTGACAGGTTTTATGGTTTCTTTTGGAGGCTTGAGGGCCTCCGGTCCATGTGCGAGGGGTGTTAGAGTGGTGGGAATTAGTTAAGGTGAGGATTAGGGCTTTTATAATAGGGTATTGCAAGAGGAAAAAAGGGAGGAGAGGAGGGAGGTGGATCGTATCCAGAGGTTAATTGAACTCGAATACGAGGCAGGCAACCTCGGCGGGTCGTTTGACTGGGAGAGATCCGCAACCCTAAAGGCGCAGCTCAGGGAGTTGCAGGAGCGGAAGGCTCGAGCTTTCCTTGAGCGAGCGCATAGTGGCTTTCTAGAACATAATGAGACTTGTTCTGCTATGTTCTTTAAGTTGGTTAGGGCAAGACAGAGTAGGAAGGTAATGCATGGTGTTAGGGAAGAAAATGGTAGTATAGTTAGAGAACCAGAGGATATGGTCAGGGTGACAACTGATCATTTCCAAGGTTTATTTAAGGAAAGGGAAATAGATGTAGAGCAGGGAAATGTGTTTTTAGAACACTTGTCCAGGCGGTTGCCGGAGGACATTAGAGAAGTGATGGAGGCCCAGATCTCACTAGAAGAGGTTGAGAGCGCTCTTAGGAGGATGGGAAAAGGGAAGGTGCCTGGGATAGATGGGCTGCCGGCTGAGTTTTATCTCAAGTTTTGGGGTATACTTGGACCAGTGGTCCTCGAAGTCTTGAAGGCCATCCTTGAGACGGGGGGCCCGGGGGGATCAATGGCTGTTGGTGTGCTGTCACTTTTATATAAGAAGGGGGAAGTAACAGACCTTGGCAACTGGCGGCCGTTGACCATGCTGTGTGTAGATTACAAGCTACTTGCAAAGGTTTTAGCAGACCGGTTGCGACAGCCCTTCCCTACGTCGTTCATGAGGATCAGACGTGCGGGGTAGAGGGCCGCTCTATTCGATGGAACCTACAGTTAATCAGGGACTCCATCGCTTGGGTTGAAGATAGAGGTCTGCCTTTAATGGTAGCAGCGCTAGATCAGGCGAAAGCCTTCGATCGCGTGAATAGATCCTTTTATTCAGAGTGTTAGGTCGATTAGGATTTGGGGAGAAGTTTATAGGATGGATTCGTACATTATATGTCGGAGCGGGGTGCCGAGTTAGTGTAAATAGTCACTTGGGTGATGTTTTTGACCTCTCGTCTGGGGTCAGGCAGGGGTGCCCACTCTCGGCTCTCCTCTTCGTTCTGTACATGGAGCCTCTGGGGGCTGCCATTAGGGCAGACACAGGGGTGGAAGGTTTGCTGATCCCTGGAAGTGGTGGGCTGCGTGTTAAGATGACGCAGTACGCCGACGACACTTCCTTGCTGTTGTGCAAGGACTCGTGCCTGACAAGGTCCCTTGCCATCTTTGGGGATTTCACCCGAGCGTCGGGAGCAGTTCTGAACCATGCAAAGTCTTCAGTCAAGTTTTTCGGAAGATGGCGCGGTAGAACGGATGTGCCTGGGGGGTTATCTCTCTGTGAGGGGGCCCTAAGGATTCTCGGGTCCATTTTGAGACCTCCGGCTCAGCGACGCTAAACTGGAACATGCGTATCGCAGTGGTACAGAGGAAGCTAGCAATGTGGAAAGCTAGGTATTTGTCTTTTATGGGCAAAGTCCTGGTCCTAAAGGTGGATGTGTTGCCGTCTCTTTTGTATTTGGCATACATCTACCCATTGCCGGCTTGTCTGAGGAGGCCTCTAGTGAGGCTTGTGTTTCAGTTTATGTGGAGTGGCAGGTGCGAGTGGGTCGCCAGGGCACGCATGATCTGTCCCATCGGGGAGGGAGGTAGGGGGTACCACATTTCCCCCTCAAGCTGGACTCAATTTTTGTTTCCTTCTTGTTAACGGAGCTTGCTCAGCCAGTGATACACCCGTCCGGTTACCTCCTGCGGGTGTTTTTCTCGTATCAGGCGAGAAGCATAATGGTGTGGTCTAACACGGGTCCTCGGGCGGAACAGCTGCCGTGGCACTTTGGTCATGCGGCCAAGTGGCTGCGTGCGCACCCTGAGGTTGAAGTTGCCCGAGTAGGTTTAGATCACAGGCACCTGTACGAGGAGGTCAGAAAGGCAGGAGTCCGGCGCCTGTAGTGGGCATCTCGGAAGTGGTCTGGGAGGGAGTGCAGGCGCGGGGTCTGGATAACAGGCTCAAGGACCTGAATTGGTTGAGCCTTCATAAGTGTTTGCCGGTACGTTCCATCTTGTACCGGTATAATTTGGTGCAATCCCCCACCTGTCTAAGATCCTCTTGTGGCAGGGAGGAGACTGTGCGCCATGTCTTTGGGACTGTGCCTTTGCCGGAGTAGTATGGGCTAGGGCACGGGTGTTGTTAGGTTTGGTAAAGGGGATTTTGTATTGACGTGGGCCAGGTTAGAGAGGGGTGTAGGGAGAGCGAGAGGGACGGATAGGGACAGGTTTCTGCTCTGGCTTCTCATGAGTCTCTTTAAACGGGGGCTGTGGGAAGCAAGGCAGAACATGGTGAAGACAGGGAAAGATTGGGGGTGGAAGGGATAGTGAGGAGGGTGGAAGGAGATTTGAGGGGGAGGATGAAGAGGGAGGAGAGGAAGTGGGGGCAGCATGCTGCTCGGGAGAGGTGGAAGGGGGGTTTAGGGCTGGGAGTCATTTAGATTTGTAAGAGGATAGATTAGGGACGGGGAGATAGGGAGAGGTATTTTGTAGGGTAACGGGGAGGGAAGATGCTCCCCTGAGGTTTTGTTTGTGGTTTATGTTTTAGTTTAATTAGTTTATTTAAAATACCATTATTTGTGTATGTATGTAAATTATGAGTTGTAAAGAATGAATGGTATTGAAGATAATAAATTATTTTTATAAATAAAAAAAAAATAAAAAAAAATAGGGCTGTTTCGGTTTTCACTTTTCATTATTTTGTAGTTTCCGTTTGTATTGTTTTTTCCTTCATTAAAATTATATCATGAATCATCATCACGCTGCATTTTGGTCCGATCCTTTTTCTACCTCTTCATCAGAGGAGGTGATAGAAGAACGCCGTTACAGAATCACCCACCACAAATGGACCAAGCAACGTGGTAACAGGCAACAGCGGCAGCAGGAGCAGCGCGACAATAATTTCTGGACTTGGGAGGAAATCCTCGACGGGAGAGGACCCTGGGCTAAACCAGGGGAGTGTAGCCGCACCAAGGTGCAGCGTAAAGAGGAACGGACATGGGAGGATGAATTGTTCGGAGAAGGACCTTGGGATCAGCCTGGAGAATATCGCCGCCCCAAAGAAGAACTGGAGGCGGCGAGAGCTGAGAGGCGCTGGAATGAGGAGAAGCAACAGCGGCAGCAGGAGCAACAATATAGGGACTACACTACTTGGTAGGAAATAGACAGGTGGGCGGTCGACCCAGAGAGAGTGCCGGAGCCCGCCTGGGATTCGCTGGAGCAGTGCGAGGAGGGTTATAGGAGAATGGAGTTGGAGAGACAAGCACGACGGCGCAGAAGAAAGCCCGTGAGTCAGCCCCAAAAATTTATTGGGGGCGGGCTCAGGGAGTGTGTGGGAGAGTCAGGAGTCAGACCTGAGCCAACTCTCCCTGTTTATCGTGAGGAGCCAAAGAGGAGACCAGAACCAGAGCCGGTGTTAGAGGTGAGCGAAGCAGAGACTGTGAAGGAGTTAATGGGGAAAGTGGAGGAGAGAGTAATGAGGGAGTTGCTAGCTTGGTGCTTTAGGTACAAAATTTGTCCGACGGAGCGTGTCGGGGATTTGATGGAACCTGGGTCAGCGCTCCATACTCGTCCTGAGGTGCCAAAAGCTGCACTGAAGTCTAACAAGACAGCCCCTACAATCAATTTGTTTACTGTGAAAGAGTATTGTATCTGGTCAAACACAATTTTTTCCAGAAGTTTACTAAGGGTTGGTAACAGGCTGATTGGTCGGCTATTTGAGCCAGCAAAGGGGGCTTTACTATTCTTGGCTAGCGGAATGACTTTAGCTTCCCTCCAGGCCTGAGGGCACACGCTCTCTAGTAGGCTTAAATTGAAGATGTGGCAAATAGGAGTGGCAATATCGTCTAAAATTATCCTCAGTAATTTTCCATCCAGATTGTTAGACCCCGGTGGCTTGTCATTGTTGGTAGACAACAATATTTTTTCACCTCTTCTACACTGACTTTACGGAATTCAAAAGTACAATTCTTGTCTTTCATAATTTGGTCCGATATACTTGGATGTGTAGTGTCAGTGTTTGTTGCTGGCATGTCATCCCTAAATTAGCTTATCTTGCCAATGAAAAAGTCATTAACTTCTTTGGGACTGGGGGGAAGTATTGAGTAGCTTGGATAAAAAGGTGCCCAGAGTAAACTGCCTGCTACTCAGGCCCAAAAGCTAGAATATGCATATAATTAGTAGATTTGGATAGAAAACACTCTGAAGTTTCTAAAAAATGATGTCTGTGAGTATAACAGAATATGACAGGCAAAAACCTGGAAAAAAAATCCAACCAGGAAGTGGGAAATCTGAGGTTTGTAGTTCTTCAAGTCATTGCCTATCGAATATACATTGTCTATGGGGTCATATTGCACTTCCTAAGGCTTCCACTAGATGTCAACAGTCTTTAGAACCTTGTTTCGGCTTCTGCTGTGAAGGAGGAGAGAATGAGAGCTGTTTGAGCAAGAGGTCTGGCAGAGTACCATGAGCTGATCACGTGCTCGCCCGTCTAAAGACAAAGGAATTCTCTGGTTGGAACATTTATGATAAAAACATCCTAAAGATTGATTCTATACATCATGTGACATGTTTCTACGAACTGTAATATAACTTTTTTGACATTTCGTCTGAACAAGTGATCGCGTTTGAATTACTGGGCTAAACGCGCAAACAAAAAGGAGGTATTTGAACATAAATGGACTTTATCGAACAAAACAAACATTTATTGTGGAACTGGGATTCCTGGAAGTGCATTCCGATCAAGATCATCAAAGGTAAATGAATATTTATTACGCTATTTCTGACTTTTCTGACACCTCTCCTTCTTTGGAAAATGGCTGGATGTTTTTCTGTGACGTGCACTGACCTAACATAATCGCAAGGTGTGCTTTCGCCGTAAAGTCTTTTTGAAATCTGACACAGCGGTTGCATTAAGAAGAAGGTTATCTATATTTCCATGCTTAACACTTGTATCTTTTATCAATGTTTATTATTAGTATTTCTGTAATTTTATGTGGCTCTCTGCACTTTCACCGGATGTTTGTTTGAGACAATGCATTTCTGATCATAACACACCAATTTCAAATGAGGTTTTTGGACATAAAGATAAACTTTATCGAACAAAACACATATTTATTGTGGAACATGAAGTCCTGTGAGTGCCATCTGATGAAGATCATCAAAGGTTAGTGATTCATTTAATCGCTATTTCTGATTTTTGTGAGCACTGTCCTTGGCTGGAAAATGGCTGTATGGATTTCTGTGACTAGGTGCTGACCTAACATAATCATTTGGTGTGCTTTTTTAAAAAATCAGACACTGGAATTACAAGAAGTTT
Organism: Oncorhynchus nerka; assembly: GCF_034236695.1. Classification (NCBI taxonomy): domain Eukaryota; kingdom Metazoa; phylum Chordata; class Actinopteri; order Salmoniformes; family Salmonidae; genus Oncorhynchus; species Oncorhynchus nerka. The sequence goes on along the minus strand of NC_088414.1, from coordinate 4,837,352 downwards.
ATCTTTAAAATGGTGTAAAATACTTGTATATTTGAGGAATTTTAATTGTTTTGGGATTGTTTTGAATTTGGCGCCATGCAATTTCACTGGCTGTTGGCGAGGTGGGACGCTACCATCCCACATATCCCAGAGAAGTTAACACAAATAGTTCACACAGACATGTATGTTTGCAATAACAGTGGGCTTTGTGATGAATGAGTCATCTGATTCAATTAATGAAGGAGCCGAGTTGGCTTTTTTCCCCAAAATTTAATTTAAGGTGCCCCAAAGCTTTTTACTGACATTTTTTATGTAATTTATTTTAGTTTCACAGTGTAGTTTATTTTTATTTAGTTTAGTCACATGATTTCTTCATTTGCAGTACATTTGCCAATCAGTTGGTGTAATGAACAGGAGGGGCGAGAGAGAGCTGGTTTCAAGCGTAGGGTGCAGCAGGTGTTTATAGCAAAGGACCACAGGAGGAGGCAGGTAGCTGGGTCCAGGGGCAGGCAGAAGGTCATACCCAGGAGGAGGCAGGTAGCTGGGTCCAGGGGCAGGCAGAAGGTCATACACAGGGGGTCCAAAAGGGCAACAGTACAGGCAGGAAAAAGGCTAGTAACGTAGTCCGGAAGATACCGCAATAGGTAGATAACAGAAAGTTAAAGTACAGGCAGGGAATAGGAAAAAGACGTCGTTAGTGAGGGAGGCAAGAACTATCATACACGGTGTAAGGGTTTTCGTCCTCCTCTTCCGAGGAGGAGAGGCGAGAAGGATCGGAGGACCAATATGCGGCGTGGTAAGTGTCCATGGATGTTTATTAAACACATAAACTGAACACTCATTACAAAACAATAAACGTAACGTGAAATAAGGAAAACCGAAAACAGTACCGTGTGGTGTAAAACACAGACACGGAAACAACCACCCACCAAAACAACAGTGAGACCCAGGCTACCTAAGTATGATTCTCAATCAGAGACAACTAACGACACCTGCCTCTGATTGAGAACCATACTAGGCCGAACACAGAAAAAACAACCTAGACACTCAAAACATAGAATGCCCACCCCAACTCACGTCCTGACCAACTAAAACAAACAATTAACACAATAACTAGGGTCAGAACGTGACACACGGAGTAAATCACGGGAAAAGCAGCAAAGAGGTGTGTCACAAAACAAACACAGTCAAAAAACTGAACTAAATAGTGTGTGATAATGAAATACAGGTGTGTGAACAGGTGATCAGAATTCAGGTGATTGGGATCTGGAGAGTGAGCTGCGTTCAGGGGATCAGGGTGGGTGCTTATTAGTAACTGGAATAAGTAGTTTCATAAAATGTGTAATGAATTTCCTCCTCTTCTTCCGAAGAGGAGAGGCGAAACGGATCAGAGGACCAATATGCGGCGTGGTAAGTGTCCATGGTTCTTTTTTAATACGTTAAGATACATATGAACAACTGACTACAACAAACAAGAAATGTGAAACTCAAAACAGTCCTATCTGGTGCAAACACAGAGACAGGAATAATCACCCACCAACACACAGTGAAACCCAGGCTACCTAAGTATGATTCTCAATCAGAGACAACTAATGACACCTGCCTCTGATTGAGAACCATACTAGGCCGAAACATAGAAATTCCCAAAACCTAGAAAAACAAACATAGACAACCCACCCAACTCACGCCCTGACCATACTAAATAAATACAAAACAAAGGAAATTAAGGTCAGAACGTGACAAAATGTGTCAAGCATCTGGTTGCTCCTCATTACACACTACAGACCAGCAGCATCTGGTTGCTCCTCATTACACACTACAGACCAGCAGCATCTGGTTGCTCCTCATTACACACTACAGACCAGCAGCATCTGGTTGCTCCTCATTACACACTACAGACCAGCAGCATCTGGTTGCTCCTCATTACACACTACAGACCAGCAGCATCTGGTTGCTCCTCATTACACACTACAGACCAGCAGCATCTGGTTGCTCCTCATTACACACTACAGACCAGCAGCATCTGGTTGCTCCTCATTACACACTACAGACCAGCAGCGTCTGGTTGCTCCTCATTACACACTACAGACCAGCAAATATTCTTTACATCATCATAATATGAATCACTACAAAACTTATTGCATGACCTCTTACACACTATATTAGGCCCAGCCTTTGGAACTTGGTTTTCCTTGATAAGGCTATTATATTGTGATCACTACATCCTATGGATTTGGATACTGCTTTAAAGCAAATATCTGCAGCATTAGTAAAGATGTGATCAATACATGTTGATGATTTAATTCCTGTGCTGTTTGTAACTACCCTGGTAGGTTGACTGATAACCTGATCTAGGTTGCAGGCGTTGGTTACAGTTTGACGTTTTTTCCTGAGTGGATGAAGGCCAGTTAATATTTAAATCACCAAGAAAATATACTTCTCTGTTGATATCACAGACATTATCAAACATTTCACACATATTATCCAGATACTGACTGTTAGCACTTGGTGGTCTATAGCAGCTTCCCACCAGAATGGGCTTTAGGTGAGGCAGATGAACCTGTAGCCATATTACTTCAACAGTATTTAACATTATCCAGATACTGACTGTTAGCACTTGGTGGTCTATAGCAGCTTCCCACCAGAATGGGCTTTAGGTGAGGCAGATGAACCTGTAGCTTTATTACGTCAACAGTATTTAACATTACCCAGATACTGACTGTCTATAGCAGCTTCCCACCAGAATGGGCTTCAGGTGAGGCAGATGAACCTGTAGCCATATTACTTCAACAGTATTTAACATTATCCAGATACTGACTGGTCTATAGCAGCTTCCCACCAGAATGGGCTTTAGGGGAGGCAGATGAACTTGTAGCCATATTACTTCAACAGTATTTAACATTAGATTATCTCTAAGCTTTACAGGAATGTGGTTCTGAATATAGACGGCAACACCCTCCCCCATTGGCATTTCTGTCTTTCCGGTAGATATTATAACCATGTATTGCTGCCACAGTATCAAAGGTAATATCTAAGTGGGTTTCAGAGAGAGTCAGAATATGAATGTCATCTGTTACAAGCAAGTTATTGACTTCATGGACCTTGTTTCTTAGGCTACATATATTAATATGGGCTATTTTCTAGCACTTTTCTGGGTTGCTTGATTGTTTTTAATGCTTTCTGGGAAGCTTAGAGGTAGACTTACTCATGTTATTTACATTGGAGATGATAGTGCAGAGTGAGCTCTATAAAGTGGTCTTCCCTCTATTGCACACAGCCTCAGTGCTAACAGTGTAACTCTGGTTTATAGGCTCATGATTACTGCTTACAATAGCTGTAGGATAAACAGATGTATTCGGTGCAATTAGGGGTACATCAATTAAATTACTTACATTGTGTTTGTCAATGCCTTTAAGATCATGTACATTTGATGCAGCATTATGATGACTCATTGTCACAATGGTAGGGATTAACTGAGCAGGTCTTGGATCATTTGCCAGTCATTGTTCCAACGCAGCCTTGAAACGCATGGACAGAGTCCAGGAGTCAAGATGATTTGGATGGTCATTCCTGTAGAGTATCTTCCGTTTCCAGAAGGTATCTATTAAAGTGACTCCACCAGAGCTACAGTTACCTTTTAGCCAGATGAGTAATACCAACAGCCTGCTGAATCATTCACACCCGCGGCCCAACGATGGTACTGCACCTGAAATTATTGGTAGTTTTTTGGAGTCTTTAATGCTAAAATCAGTTCTTTAATATTAATTTTCAAATGTTCTGAGCTAGCCCTCCTGATGTCATTTGACCCCACATGGACGACTACAGTGTCAGCTCCCGGCATCTGTGGTAGAACAGACTTCCACCAGACCAGAGTGGCGTCCGGCTACTTGGGTGGAAGGAAAATAAAAGGAGGTGGACATGGGTTCCCCAGTAGTTAATGTAGGTTTGCTACATGCTTGGTAAGAGTAGCTACTTCGCTCCTGTAGTCCTCCGCAAGCAAGCAGTTGCTACATTGAAAGTCAGCCTGGTCCACATTGTCCTGGAACAAAGCAAGTCAGCGCGGTCCACATTGTCCTGGAACAAAGCAAGTCAGCGCGGTCCACATTGTCCTGGAACAAAGCAAGTCAGCGCGGTCCACATTGTCCTGGAACAAAGCAAGTCAGCGCGGTCCACATTGTCCTGGAACAAAGCAAAGTAAACATCTGCTGCAACACTGGAAACGCTCAATAGAAATCCATTTGAGATGCCGAGCCAGCTGGGCCAAGCTGGGCTTTCACGTCTCTCCCCCTATGCGGAATCCATTTGAGATGCCGAGCCAGCTGGGCCAAGCTGGGCTTTCACGTCTCTCCCCCTATGCGGAATCCATTTGAGATGCCGAGCCAGCTGGGCCAAGCTGGGCTTTCACGTCTCTCCCCCTATGCGGAATCCATTTGAGATGCCGAGCCAGCTGGGCCAAGCTGGGCTTTCACGTCTCTCCTCCTATGTGGAATCCATTTGAGACCGCCGAGCCAGCTGGGCCAAGCTGGGCTTTCACGTCTCTCCCCCTATGCGGAATCCATTTGAGATGCCGAGCCAGCTGGGCCAAGCTGGGCTTTCACGTCTCTCCCCCTATGTGGAATCCATTTGAGACCGCCGAGCCAGCTGGGCCAAGCTGGGCTTTCACGTCTCTACCCCTATGCGGAATCCATTTGAGATGCCGAGCCAGCTGGGCCAAGCTGGGCTTTCACGTCTCTCCCCCTATGTGGAATCCATTTGAGATGCCGAGCCAGCTAGGCCAAGCTGGGCTTTCACGTCTCTCCCCCTATGCAGAATCTGGCAGGATCCCGGGACGGATAACAGCGCTGACAGCAATTTAGCCCAACAGAGCCGCAGGATTCAAAATAAAATAAAATAATATAAAAACACTGGTTTCCATTAAACTCTGTAAATCACCATTGGCCTCATGGTGAAATCCCTGGGCAGCATCCTTCCTTCCGGTAACTGAGTTATGTATATTTGTAGTGTAGTGTATTTGTAGTGACTGGGTGTATTGATACACCATCCAAAGCCTAATTAATAACTTTACCTGAAAGGGATTTTCAGCATCTGCTTTTGTTATTTTTACATGTCTACCGATTGGTGCCTTTCTTTGAGAGGCCTTGAACAACTTTCCTGATGTTTGTGCTTGAATCTGTGCTTGAAATTCACTATGGGGTCATGTGGGGTACAGAGCTGGTTAATCGTTCAAAAATTACGTTGTCCGCTGTTATTGAACACAGAATGAGTCCATGCAACTTATTATGCGATTTGTTAAATACTTTTTTACTCCTGAACTTATTTATGCCACAGCAAAGGTGTTGAAAGGAACAAAATTCCACTTTGGCATTATGATATTGTGTGACACACAATTTCAATTTAATCCATATAAATTCTGTCTTTGCCACAACAAAATGTGGAAAAAGTAAAGGGGTGTGAATACTTTCTGAAGGCTCTGTACTTGTTCTATATTTTGAACTGAAGTGTTCTATAATTATACATACAGTACTGAGTACTAGTTATACATACAGTACTGAGTACTAGATAGCTATGGTGCACAACATTCCAGAACCAAATGTAACGTGCAACCGCACATAATCAAAGTACCACACATACTTTGTGAGTGACCAAACACACCCCGTCCATCGTCACTTCTCTTCCATTCACTACTTCCTGTCTATGACTTTCCTGTTCCTTTCTTAATGACTCTTCTTTAGTCTGGTGCCTGAGAGAGGGCAGCCGTTCTTATAGGGAAAATCCATAAAAATCTTTTGGTATTTTTTTCATTAGTCCACTGTTTATACAATGTTTATGTTCACTTCATTATTAAACTCACCTTCTGCACCTGCTTCCTGACTCCTGGCGTATACGTGACAGATTCTTCTCAATTCTCTACTTATTTACTCACACATAAAATCAGATCATTATTCTCTCTAGAAAAGACTAGGATCTGTCCATATGGCAATCAATTATACAGTAATAGATCATTTCATGTTCCTTTTCAGTGAATACGTTAACGTATGTTTAGGCCATATGCAATGTTGTCTATCTGTTGGTAGTGAGTGGACGAAAATAAATACAAGTCTTGAAATCCAGCCCACTCCACATTTAAGAGTATATGGACTGGATTTCCAACATTATTACATTCAATATAACTTTAGAAGCTCTGATTACAGTATAGTCTGTCAGTAATTTTATAATGTCTGTTGCAGCACAAGTGTCAGTTTAGCATCAGTTCAAGTCTCCCGGAGGCCTCAAATGAAGCCTGCAGCTATAGTAGCCCTCCATGTCCCCTCCTCCTCCCTTGTAGGACACTAGTCTTCAGAATCCCCCAGAGGCTCCATAGGCCTCAAATGAAGCCAGGACCTGTAGTAGCCCTCGGTTCCCAGCTTCCTAGCTCCTTTGTGGGACATTCGAGTCTTCAGGGCTGCTGTCCAGTAACTCATCCTCCGAGAAGCTGATGTACAGACAGGTGTCATTGATGGGGGACGGGAAGGGGAGTGTGTGCTTGCAGCTGTCCTTGTGTGTGCCAGGGGTAGTGGTGACAAGCGATGGTGTGTGCCAGGGGTAGTGGTGACAAGCGATGGTGTGTGCCAGGGGTAGTGGTGACAAGCGATGGGGTGTTCCAGGGGTAGTGGTGACAAGCGATGGGGTGTTCCAGGGGTAGTGGTGACAAGCGATGGGGTGTTCCAGGGGTAGTGGTGACAAGTGATGGGGTGTTCCAGGGGTAGTGGTGACAAGCGATGGTGTGTGCCAGGGGTAGTGGTGACAAGCGATGGTGTGTGCCAGGGGTAGTGGTGACAAGCGATGGGGTGTTCCAGGGGTAGTGGTGACAAGCGATGGGGTGTGCCAGGGGTAGTTGTGACAAGCGATGGGGTGTTCCAGGGGTAGTGGTGACAAGCGATGGGGTGTTCCAGGGGTAGTGGTGACAAGCGATGGGGTGTGCCAGGGGTAGTGGTGACAAGCGATGGGGTGTTCCAGGGGTAGTGGTGACAAGCGATGGGGTGTTCCAGGGGTAGTGGTGACAAGTGATGGGGTGTTCCAGGGGTAGTGGTGACAAGCGATGGTGTGTGCCAGGGGTAGTGGTGACAAGCGATGGTGTGTGCCAGGGGTAGTGGTGACAAGCGATGGGGTGTTCCAGGGTAGTGGTGACAAGCGATGGGGTGTGCCAGGGGTAGTTGTGACAAGCGATGGGGTGTTCCAGGGGTAGTGGTGACAAGCGATGGGGTGTTCAAGCAGGGTAGTGGGTGACAAGCGATGGGGTGTTCCAGGGGTAGTGGTGACAAGCGATGGGGTGTGCCAGGGGTAGTGGTGACAAGCGATGGGGTGTTCCAGGGGTAGTGGTGACAAGCGATGGGGTGTTCCAGGGGTAGTGGTGACAAGTGATGGGGTGTGCCAGGGGTAGTTGTGACAAGCGATGGGGTGTTCCAGGGGTAGTGGTGACAAGCGATGGGGTGTGCCAGGGGTAGTGGTGACAAGCGATGGGGGCACCGTTTCCCCCCTCATGTCTTCTATGGCCACGGTTGCTAGAAGCCGTCAGGAATTCCCCACGGTCTCCAAACGGGTCCTCTTTTTCGTGACGGGGTGAAAGCTGTGATTTGGTCTCCGAGAGGACACCAGAATCCTCACTAGCCGAGCCGCAGGAACTGCTCTCACCTCCTCCGTTGCTGAGCGAGTGGAATTCTTCGGACAGTCCAGAAGAGAGGGCGCACGGAGTGATGTCCGGCTGGGATTGCCGCCTCTCCCATCCACGGGCATGGTCAGGGCCGTGATCAGCTGGTTGAACTCCAACCTTGGAGAGAGAGTTCTGCTGGCTCGCTTACGGTTGAAGGTTAGGTGGGTACAATTTAGGGATGATATGTTTCAACCTGCCAATCAGAAAAGAGAGTTTGATCTATCTGAAGGGCACATCTCAAATCAAATGATACCCTAACCCCCTTGTAGTGCACTACTGTGGTGCACTAATTTTGACTAAAGCTCTATATACTGTCAATCAGTAATGAAACAGTTAAGGGCATCTAAGAGCTCATCATATGACACTCTGTTCCCTATATAGTGCCCTATATAGTGCACTACTTTTGACCAGTAGTGCACTATACGGGGGTATAGGGAGTCAAGTTGAGATGAAATACTCTTCTTCCTCAAAATACAAACAAAAATACGAACAGTGTCAATAACATGAGCTCAATGCAATTGTACTGGATATATGCATATTCATATTGTGCAGAAGGAATTTACTGTATAAGTGAGTGTGTGTGATAGTGTTTAGAATATAACAGGCATGCACATTCAAAAGATTGGGGGAAATAAGCCTCGTCTTTTAAGTTTCTGCAGCGACACTTCCATTCTTTAAACCCAATGCTTTGTGAGGTAAGCCACAGCCTGATGGGTGCTCTGGCATGTGTGTGTGAGAGAAAGAGCAGTCTGGGCGCTTATCTCTGTCCCACAGCTCCCATGTTGGGAGGAAGAAGGGAAGAGAGAGAGAGACAGAGAGAGAAAATGAGAGAGAGCTGCAGGCTTTCCCCTCCTCTGTGACAGCAGCAAACAGAAACACTATAAATAGCTGCGTTGCATTCCCTGCTTAGACCACAGAAAACCAATGGTGGTTATGACATTAAAACACACACACACACAAAGAAGCCTTGGTTCCTCCCTAATTCTGACAACAATCTGTTATTGGCAGAGAGGTGATTTTGAGGTGTTGTTTTTTTGTTTGTTTTTTAACTAGGCAAGTCAGTTAAGAACAAATTCTTATTTTCAATGACGGCCTAGGAACAGTGGGTTAACTGCCTGTTCAGGGGCAGAACGACAGATTTGTACCTTGTCAGCTGGGGGATTCGATCTTGCAACCTTTCGGTTACTAGTCCAACGCTCTAATCACTAGGCATCCTGCCGATGTCACCATGGAAGGCCAAAACTCCATCCACCAAAACAGGCTGTCTTTTCAAACAGCTCTTACACTTAAAAGGGCATTTTCATCCTTTTCACAAGGTGACAGTATTATTGCAACCTCATAGTGTGGAACATTTCAACTCTATATCTGACATGGTACAGGCGTCTTCTTTCTTTAAGCCCATAACCATGTGTGCGAGGTGTATTTTTGTTTCAAAGTAGATTTGTTTAAGACTACCAAGACTCTGTGTGACCCTGATTTAGCCCACTGCAGTAAAAGGTTAATAACTGGTGTATTGTGTGCTGATATTAAGCATTAGTTTAGACCTTATAAAGGTTTTTACTAAGGCTTCAATAAGCCTTTAATGCTATTGTTTGTTATAAGTGGTCCTTGCTGGTTCCTAAGGGTGTTGATGTTGAGTTGAATGTGTAGTCTGGTTCTAGCTGTGTGGTGTGTTTTATAGAGTTGTGTGTAAAGTGTGGTACTAGACACTGTAGTGGCCTGGCTAGAGTGTTTTACAGTGTGTCTGACTGAAGGGTTGTATCTCTAGCTATCTGCTCCCCAGTCAGTATGAGTGATTCCCATTTCTTTAACTCAGCACTCCTGTCTGGTGTGAGGGCTTCCAAACACTCACTCTGTATCCTTCCCCCTCTATATCTTCCTCCCTCACCACTCCTCTCTCTTCCTCTGTCACTCTGTCTGTCAGCTTCCCTCTCACTTATGCCCCCTCCCTGTTTTGCTACCCCGTCACTTTGTGCTTCCTCTTTCTGTCTCTTGTTCTCTCTCCCTCCTCCCTCTGTTTTTATGCCTCTGTCTTGTTTTCGCATGCTTATCTTGCTCCCTCGCTCTGCTTCCCTTCCTCAAACTCCTCCACCTTTCTCTCTCTCTCTGCCCCTTCCTCTCTCTGCATCCCTACCCACTCTCTCTCAGTCTGAGACCCCTACACCCATGCTGACTGGAAGACTGCACGGATGATTTAATAAGGTGACAAACACACTGTGGTAAGGTCTCTAGTCTACTCTCTAGCCTCCAGATCCATTACTCTGGTTGGCAGCAGGTCATTTACAGCTTTGATTTACTCATACATGCAGTATTACTATACTATAAGACCCCAGCGACAGACATACAAAATCTGCATCCCAATGGCACCCTAATTCCACCTAATCCCCCCCCCTTCCCAAAACATGTGCACATTGTAAGGGTTTTCCTCCTCTTCGTCTGAAGAGGAGGTGTAGCAAGGATCGGACCGAGATGCAGCGTGGTAAGTGTCCATGGTTGTTTATTTAAAAACATGAACTGAACACTCAATGAATACAAAACAATAAACGTGAACAAAACCGAAACAGTACCGTGTGGCGAACAAACACAGACACGGAAACAATCACCCACAAACACACAGTGAAACCCAGGCTACCTAAGTATGATTCTCAATCAGAGACAACTAATGACACCTGCCTCTGATTGAGAACCATACTAGGCCGAAACATAGAAATTCCCAAAACCTAGAAAAACAAACATAGACAACCCACCCAACTCACGCCCTGACCATACTAAATAAATACAAAACAAAGGAAATTAAGGTCAGAACGTGACACACATACTGGACTATAAATTGTATTATACTGATTCTAAAATGTTTATTCTATTCTACCGAGCCATTTACTTTATGGTCATATCTTTTATTATTTCTTAATGGTTTTGCATCGCCGAGAAGGAATAGGCAAGTAAGCATTTAGTTGGACGGTGTATACCATGTGTATCCCGCACGACTAATAAAATAAAATAAATGAACTCTTTCCTATTATTTGCACTACTTTTGACCAGGGCCCATAGCACTCTGGTCAAAAGCAGTGCACTATATATGGAATAGGATGCTATTTGGGTCGCAGACAGAGGGTCAAACACCCTCATAAAGACCTGCTCCCCAGTGGCTGAACACTGACTGTGCAGTCAGTGGATAAGTGGGGTGCAATGGGATGCTTACGGAGAGGTTTGTGGAGTACTGGTGGTAGTTGGGACTTACAGCATTGTTAAGTTCAATACACACAGACTCCCTGAAGGACCTTGGAATGCTAGGCTGATGTACAATGATATACAGGGGACAGAGCTATAGGTGGAGGGTTGTGTGTGTGTGTGTGTGTGTGTGTGTGTGTGTGTGTGTGTGTGTGTGTGTGTGTGTGTGTGTGTGTGTGTGTGTGTGTGTGTGTGTGTGTGTGTGTGTGTGTGTGTGTGCGTGCGTGTATATATGCTTTCATGTGTATTTTGTGTGCTGCGGGTTGGGGTGGCTATATTATTTAATGTGTTGATTTTTGTACATGACTATGAGGGATGATAGTGTTTATGAGGGTGGCAGGTGTAATTTCCTTGCTAATGGAACCACTCTGACAGCAGTGCAAACATTTCCCTTCCTATTGAGCTGAAACACACACACACGCTCAGACACCCAGACGTCTGACCTTATCACAATTCCAATTTTTCTACAAAAATAACACTGTTATACTTTAATAATACTGTCTCTGATACCAAATCAAAAAGCACAAACACATATACTCAAAGTCAACACCACGCTAGCCCCTTCAAAGGCATACACAAACACATATACTCAACGTCAACACCACGCTAGCCCCTTCAAAGGCATACACAAACACATATACTCAACGTCAACACCACGCTAGCCCCTTCAAAGGCACAAACACATATACTCAAAGTCAACACCACGCTAGCCCCTTCAAAGGCACAAACACATATACTCAACGTCAACACCACGCTAGCCCCTTCAAAGGCAGACACAAACACATATACTCAAAGTCAACACCACGCTAGCCCCTTCAAAGGCACAAACACATATACTCAAAGTCAACACCACGCTAGCCCCTTCAAAGGCAGACACAAACACATATACTCAAAGTCAACACCACGCTAGCCCCTTCAAAGGCACAAACACAAACACATATACTCAACGTCAACACCACGCTAGCCCCTTCAAAGGCACATACACAAACACATATACTCAAAGTCAACACCACGCTAGCCCCTTCAAAGGCACATACACAAACACATATACTCAAAGTCAACACCACGCTAGCCCCTTCAAAGGCAGACACAAACACATATACTCAAAGTCAACACCATGCTAGCCCCTTCAAAGGCACAAACACATATACTCAACGTCAACACCACGCTAGCCCCTTCAAAGGCACAAACACAAACACATATACTCAACGTCAACACCACGCTAGCCCCTTCAAAGGCACATACACATATACTCAACGTCAACACCACGCTAGCCCCTTCAAAGGCACAAACACATATACTCAACGTCAACACCACGCTAGCCCCTTCAAAGGCATACACAAACACATATACTCAACGTCAACACCACGCTAGCCCCTTCAAAGGCATACACAAACACATATACTCAAAGTCAACACCACGCTAGCCCCTTCAAAGGCAGACACAAACACATATACTCAAAGTCAACACCACGCTAGCCCCTTCAAAGGCACAAACACAAACACATATACTCAACGTCAACACCACGCTAGCCCCTTCAAAGGCACAAACACATATACTCAACGTCAACACCACGCTAGCCCCTTCAAAGGCACATACACAAACACATATACTCAAAGTCAACACCACGCTAGCCCCTTCAAAGGCACATACACAAACACATATACTCAAAGTCAACACCACGCTAGCCCCTTCAAAGGCAAACACATATTCTCAAAGTCAACACCACGTTAGCCCCTTCAAAGGCAAACACAAACACATATACTCAACGTCAACACCACGCTAGCCCCTTCAAAGGCATACACAAACACATATACTCAACGTCAACACCACGCTAGCCCCTTCAAAGGCACAAACACATATACTCAAAGTCAACACCACGCTAGCCCCTTCAAAGGCACAAACACATATACTCAAAGTCAACACCACGCTAGCCCCTTCAAAGGCATACACAAACACATATACTCAAAGTCAACACCACGCTAGCCCCTTCAAAGGCAGACACAAACACATATACTCAACGTCAACACCACGCTAGCCCCTTCAAAGGCATACACAAACACATATACTCAACGTCAACACCACGCTAGCCCCTTCAAAGGCACAAACACATATACTCAAAGTCAACACCACGCTAGCCCCTTCAAAGGCAGACACAAACACATATACTCAACGTCAACACCACGCTAGCCCCTTCAAAGGCATACACAAACACATATACTCAAAGTCAACACCACGCTAGCCCCTTCAAAGGCACAAACACAAACACATATACTCAACGTCAACACCACGCTAGCCCCTTCAAAGGCATACACAAACACATATACTCAACGTCAACACCACGCTAGCCCCTTCAAAGGCACAAACACATATACTCAACGTCAACACCACGCTAGCCCCTTCAAAGGCACAAACACATATACTCAAAGTCAACACCACGCTAGCCCCTTCAAAGGCAAACACAAACACATATACTCAAAGTCAACACCACGCTAGCCCCTTCAAAGGCACAAACACATATACTCAAAGTCAACACCACGCTAGCCCCTTCAAAGGCACAAACACAAACACATATACTCAACGTCAACACCACGCTAGCCCCTTCAAAGGCACAAACACATATACTCAAAGTCAACACCACGCTAGCCCCTTCAAAGGCAGACACAAACACATATACTCAACGTCAACACCACGCTAGCCCCTTCAAAGGCACAAACACATATACTCAACGTCAACACCACGCTAGCCCCTTCAAAGGCATACACAAACACATATACTCAAAGTCAACACCACGCTAGCCCCTTCAAAGGCAAACACAAACACATATACTCAACGTCAACACCACGCTAGCCCCTTCAAAGGCACAAACACAAACACATATACTCAAAGTCAACACCACGCTAGCCCCTTCAAAGGCAGACACAAACACATATACTCAACGTCAACACCACGCTAGCCCCTTCAAAGGCATACACAAACACATATACTCAAAGTCAACACCACGCTAGCCCCTTCAAAGGCACAAACACAAACACATATACTCAAAGTCAACACCACGCTAGCCCCTTCAAAGGCACAAACACAAACACATATTCAAAGGCATACAAAACACATCAAAGTCAACACCACGCTAGCCCCTTCAAAGGCATACAAAACACATATACTCAACGTCAACACCACGCTAGCCCCTTCAAAGGCATACACAAACACATATACTCAACGTCAACACCACGCTAGCCCCTTCAAAGGCACAAAACACATATACTCAAAGTCAACACCACGCTAGCCCCTTCAAAGGCAGACACAAACACATATACTCAAAGTCAACACCACGCTAGCCCCTTCAAAGGCAGACACAAACACATATACTCAACGTCAACACCACGCTAGCCCCTTCAAAGGCACAAACACATATACTCAACGTCAACACCACGCTAGCCCCTTCAAAGGCAACACAAACACATATACTCAAAGTCAACACCACGCTAGCCCCTTCAAAGGCAAACACAAACACATATACTCAACGTCAACACCACGCTAGCCCCTTCAAAGGCACAAACACAAACACATATACTCAAAGTCAACACCACGCTAGCCCCTTCAAAGGCAGACACAAACACATATACTCAAAGTCAACACCACGCTAGCCCCTTCAAAGGCATACACAAACACATATACTCAAAGTCAACACCACGCTAGCCCCTTCAAAGGCACAAACACAAACACATATACTCAAAGTCAACACCACGCTAGCCCCTTCAAAGGCACAAACACATATACTCAACGTCAACACCACGCTAGCCCCTTCAAAGGCATACACAAACACATATACTCAACGTCAACACCACGCTAGCCCCTTCAAAGGCATACACAAACACATATACTCAACGTCAACACCACGCTAGCCCCTTCAAAGGCAAACACAAACACATATACTCAAAGTCAACACCACGCTAGCCCCTTCAAAGGCAAACACAAACACATATACTCAAAGTCAACACCACGCTAGTCCCTTCAAAGGCACAAACACATATACTCAACGTCAACACCACGCTAGCCCCTTCAAAGGCATACACAAACACATATACTCAAAGTCAACACCACGCTAGCCCCTTCAAAGGCACAAACACATATACTCAATGTCAACACCACGCTAGCCCCTTCAAAGGCACAAACACATATACTCAAAGTCAACACCACGCTAGCCCCTTCAAAGGCAGACACAAACACATATACTCAACGTCAACACCACGCTAGCCCCTTCAAAGGCACAAACACAAACACATATACTCAAAGTCAACACCACGCTAGCCCCTTCAAAGGCATACACAAACACATATACTCAAAGTCAACACCACGCTAGCCCCTTCAAAGGCATACACAAACACATATACTCAAAGTCAACACCACGCTAGCCCCTTCAAAGGCACATACACAAACACATATACTCAAAGTCAACACCACGCTAGCCCCTTCAAAGGCACAAACACAAACACATATACTCAAAGTCAACACCACGCTAGCCCCTTCAAAGGCAGACACAAACACATATACTCAAAGTCAACACCACGCTAGCCCCTTCAAAGGCACAAACACAAACACATATACTCAACGTCAACACCACGCTAGCCCCTTCAAAGGCACAAACACATATACTCAACGTCAACACCACGCTAGCCCCTTCAAAGGCAAACACAAACACATATACTCAACGTCAACACCACGCTAGCCCCTTCAAAGGCAGACACAAACACATATACTCAACGTCAACACCACGCTAGCCCCTTCAAAGGCATACACAAACACATATACTCAACGTCAACACCACGCTAGCCCCTTCAAAGGCAAACACAAACACATATACTCAACGTCAACACCACGCTAGCCCCTTCAAAGGCAGACACAAACACATATACTCAAAGTCAACACCACGCTAGCCCCTTCAAAGGCACAAACACAAACACATATACTCAACGTCAACACCACGCTAGCCCCTTCAAAGGCACAAACACAAACACATATACTCAAAGTCAACACCACGCTAGCCCCTTCAAAGGCACAAACACAAACACATATACTCAAAGTCAACACCACGCTAGCCCCTTCAAAGGCATACACAAACACATATACTCAACGTCAACACCACGCTAGTCCCTTCAAAGGCATACACAAACACATATACTCAAAGTCAACACCACGCTAGCCCCTTCAAAGGCACAAACACAAACACATATACTCAAAGTCAACACCACGCTAGCCCCTTCAAAGGCACAAACACAAACACATATACTCAACGTCAACACCACGCTAGCCCCTTCAAAGGCACAAACACAAACACATATACTCAACGTCAACACCACGCTAGCCCCTTCAAAGGCACATACACAAACACATATACTCAAAGTCAACACCACGCTAGCCCCTTCAAAGGCAAACACATATTCTCAAAGTCAACACCACGTTAGCCCCTTCAAAGGCAAACACAAACACATATACTCAATGTCAACACCACGCTAGCCCCTTCAAAGGCACAAACACATATACTCAAAGTCAACACCACGCTAGCCCCTTCCAAGGCACAAACACATATACTCAAAGTCAACACCACGCTAGCCCCTTCAAAGGCACAAACACAAACACATATACTCAAAGTCAACACCACGCTAGCCCCTTCAAAGGCACAAACACATATACTCAAAGTCAACACCACGCTAGCCCCTTCAAAGGCATACACAAACACATATACTCAAAGTCAACACCACGCTAGCCCCTTCAAAGGCAGACACAAACACATATACTCAACGTCAACACCACGCTAGCCCCTTCAAAGGCATACACAAACACATATACTCAAAGTCAACACCACGCTAGCCCCTTCAAAGGCAGACACAAACACATATACTCAACGTCAACACCACGCTAGCCCCTTCAAAGGCATACACAAACACATATACTCAACGTCAACACCACGCTAGCCCCTTCAAAGGCACAAACACATATACTCAAAGTCAACACCACGCTAGCCCCTTCAAAGGCATAAACACAAACACATATACTCAACGTCAACACCACGCTAGCCCCTTCAAAGGCACAAACACATATACTCAACGTCAACACCACGCTAGCCCCTTCAAAGGCATACACAAACACATATACTCAAAGTCAACACCACGCTAGCCCCTTCAAAGGCATACACAAACACATATACTCAACGTCAACACCACGCTAGCCCCTTCAAAGGCACAAACACATATACTCAAAGTCAACACCACGCTAGCCCCTTCAAAGGCACAAACACAAACACATATACTCAAAGTCAACACCACGCTAGCCCCTTCAAAGGCACAAACACAAACACATATACTCAAAGTCAACACCACGCTAGCCCCTTCAAAGGCACAAACACAAACACATATACTCAAAGTCAACACCACGCTAGCCCCTTCAAAGGCATACACAAACACATATACTCAACGTCAACACCACGCTAGCCCCTTCAAAGGCACAAACACATATACTCAACGTCAACACCACGCTAGCCCCTTCAAAGGCATACACAAACACATATACTCAACGTCAACACCACGCTAGCCCCTTCAAAGGCATACACAAACACATATACTCAACGTCAACACCACGCTAGCCCCTTCAAAGGCACAAACACATATACTCAAAGTCAACACCACGCTAGCCCCTTCAAAGGCAAACACAAACACATATACTCAAAGTCAACACCACGCTAGCCCCTTCAAAGGCAAACACAAACACATATACTCAAAGTCAACACCACGCTAGCCCCTTCAAAGGCACAAACACATATACTCAAAGTCAACACCACGCTAGCCCCTTCAAAGGCAGACACAAACACATATACTCAAAGTCAACACCACGCTAGCCCCTTCAAAGGCAGACACAAACACATATACTCAACGTCAACACCACGCTAGCCCCTTCAAAGGCATACACAAACACATATACTCAAAGTCAACACCACGCTAGCCCCTTCAAAGGCATACACAAACACATATACTCAAAGTCAACACCACGCTAGCCCCTTCAAAGGCATACACAAACACATATACTCAAAGTCAACACCACGCTAGCCCCTTCAAAGGCATACACAAACACATATACTCAAAGTCAACACCACGCTAGCCCCTTCAAAGGCAGACACAAACACATATACTTAACGTCAACACCACGCTAGCCCCTTCAAAGGCACAAACACAAACACATATACTCAAAGTCAACACCACGCTAGCCCCTTCAAAGGCACAAACACATATACTCAATGTCAACACCACGCTAGCCCCTTCAAAGGCATACACAAACACATATACTCAAAGTCAACACCACGCTAGCCCCTTCAAAGGCACAAACACATATACTCAATGTCAACACCACGCTAGCCCCTTCAAAGGCACAAACACATATACTCAAAGTCAACACCACGCTAGCCCCTTCAAAGGCAGACACAAACACATATACTCAACGTCAACACCACGCTAGCCCCTTCAAAGGCACAAACACATATACTCAACGTCAACACCACGCTAGCCCCTTCAAAGGCACAAACACATATACTCAATGTCAACACCACGCTAGCCCCTTCAAAGGCACAAACACATATACTCAAAGTCAACACCACGCTAGCCCCTTCAAAGGCAGACACAAACACATATACTCAAAGTCAACACCACGCTAGCCCCTTCAAAGGCACAAACACAAACACATATACTCAAAGTCAACACCACGCTAGCCCCTTCAAAGGCACATACACAAACACATATACTCAAAGTCAACACCACGCTAGCCCCTTCAAAGGCACATACACAAACACATATACTCAAAGTCAACACCACGCTAGCCCCTTCAAAGGCACATACACAAACACATATACTCAAAGTCAACACCACGCTAGCCCCTTCAAAGGCAGACACAAACACATATACTCAAAGTCAACACCACGCTAGCCCCTTCAAAGGCACAAACACATATACTCAACGTCAACACCACGCTAGCCCCTTCAAAGGCAAACACAAACACATATACTCAACGTCAACACCACGCTAGCCCCTTCAAAGGCACAAACACAAACACATATACTCAACGTCAACACCACGCTAGCCCCTTCAAAGGCACAAACACATATACTCAACGTCAACACCACGCTAGCCCCTTCAAAGGCACAAACACAAACACATATACTCAAAGTCAACACCACGCTAGCCCCTTCAAAGGCACAAACACAAACACATATACTCAAAGTCAACACCACGCTAGCCCCTTCAAAGGCACAAACACATATACTCAACGTCAACACCACGCTAGCCCCTTCAAAGGCATACACAAACACATATACTCAAAGTCAACACCACGCTAGCCCCTTCAAAGGCATACACAAACACATATACTCAACGTCAACACCACGCTAGCCCCTTCAAAGGCACATACACATATACTCAACGTCAACACCACGCTAGCCCCTTCAAAGGCACAAACACAAACACATATACTCAAAGTCAACACCACGCTAGCCCCTTCAAAGGCACAAACACATATACTCAACGTCAACACCACGCTAGCCCCTTCAAAGGCATACACAAACACATATACTCAAAGTCAACACCACGCTAGCCCCTTCAAAGGCATACACAAACACATATACTCAACGTCAACACCACGCTAGCCCCTTCAAAGGCAAACACAAACACATATACTCAACGTCAACACCACGCTAGCCCCTTCAAAGGCACAAACACATATACTCAAAGTCAACACCAAGCTAGCCCCTTCAAAGGCAGACACAAACACATATACTCAACGTCAACACCACGCTAGCCCCTTCAAAGGCACAAACACAAACACATATACTCAAAGTCAACACCACGCTAGCCCCTTCAAAGGCATACACAAACACATATACTCAACGTCAACACCACGCTAGCCCCTTCAAAGGCACAAACACAAACACATATACTCAAAGTCAACACCACGCTAGCCCCTTCAAAGGCACAAACACAAACACATATACTCAACGTCAACACCACGCTAGCCCCTTCAAAGGCACAAACACAAACACATATACTCAACGTCAACACCACGCTAGCCCCTTCAAAGGCACATACACAAACACATATACTCAAAGTCAACACCACGCTAGCCCCTTCAAAGGCAAACACAAACACATATTCTCAAAGTCAAAACACATATACACGTTAGCCCCTTCAAAGGCAAACACAAACACATATACTCAACGTCAACACCACGCTAGCCCCTTCAAAGGCACAAACACATATACTCAAAGTCAACACCACGCTAGCCCCTTCCAAGGCACAAACACATATACTCAAAGTCAACACCACGCTAGCCCCTTCAAAGGCACAAACACAAACACATATACTCAAAGTCAACACCACGCTAGCCCCTTCAAAGGCATACACAAACACATATACTCAAAGTCAACACCACGCTAGCCCCTTCAAAGGCAGACACAAACACATATACTCAACGTCAACACCACGCTAGCCCCTTCAAAGGCATACACAAACACATATACTCAAAGTCAACACCACGCTAGCCCCTTCAAAGGCATAACAAACACATATACTCAAAGCAGACACAAACACATATACTCAACGTCAACACCACGCTAGCCCCTTCAAAGGCAGACACAAACACATATACTCAACGTCAACACCACGCTAGCCCCTTCAAAGGCATACACAAACACATATACTCAAAGTCAACACCACGCTAGCCCCTTCAAAGGCACAAACACAAACACATATACTCAAAGTCAACACCACGCTAGCCCCTTCAAAGGCAGACACAAACACATATACTCAACGTCAACACCACGCTAGCCCCTTCAAAGGCATACACAAACACATATACTCAACGTCAACACCACGCTAGCCCCTTCAAAGGCACAAACACATATACTCAAAGTCAACACCACGCTAGCCCCTTCAAAGGCATACACAAACACATATACTCAACGTCAACACCACGCTAGCCCCTTCAAAGGCATACACAAACACATATACTCAACGTCAACACCACGCTAGCCCCTTCAAAGGCACAAACACATATACTCAAAGTCAACACCACGCTAGTCCCTTCAAAGGCAGACACAAACACATATACTCAAAGTCAACACCACGCTAGTCCCTTCAAAGGCAGACACAAACACATATACTCAAAGTCAACACCACGCTAGCCCCTTCAAAGGCAGACACAAACACATATACTCAACGTCAACACCACGCTAGCCCCTTCAAAGGCACAAACACATATACTCAACGTCAACACCACGCTAGCCCCTTCAAAGGCATACACAAACACATATACTCAAAGTCAACACCACGCTAGCCCCTTCAAAGGCAAACACAAACACATATACTCAACGTCAACACCACGCTAGCCCCTTCAAAGGCACAAACACAAACACATATACTCAAAGTCAACACCACGCTAGCCCCTTCAAAGGCAGACACAAACACATATACTCAAAGTCAACACCACGCTAGCCCCTTCAAAGGCAGACACAAACACATATACTCAACGTCAACACCACGCTAGCCCCTTCAAAGGCATACACAAACACATATACTCAAAGTCAACACCACGCTAGCCCCTTCAAAGGCACAAACACAAACACATATACTCAAAGTCAACACCACGCTAGCCCCTTCAAAGGCATACACAAACACATATACTCAACGTCAACACCACGCTAGCCCCTTCAAAGGCACAAACACATATACTCAACGTCAACACCACGCTAGCCCCTTCAAAGGCATACACAAACACATATACTCAACGTCAACACCACGCTAGCCCCTTCAAAGGCAAAGGCACAACACAAACACATATACTCAACGTCAACACCACGCTAGCCCCTTCAAAGGCACAAAACACATATACTCAAAGTCAACACCACGCTAGCCCCTTCAAAGGCAAACACCACGCTAGCCCCTTCAAAGGCAAAACACATATACTCAAAGTCAACACCACGCTAGCCCCTTCAAAGGCATACACAAACACATATACTCAACGTCAACACCACGCTAGCCCCTTCAAAGGCACAAACACATATACTCAAAGTCAACACCACGCTAGTCCCTTCAAAGGCAGACACAAACACATATACTCAAAGTCAACACCACGCTAGCCCCTTCAAAGGCAGACACAAACACATATACTCAACGTCAACACCACGCTAGCCCCTTCAAAGGCAACACCACGCTAGCCCCTTCAAAGGCAAACACACATATACTCAAAGTCAACACCACGCTAGCCCCTTCAAAGGCATACACAAACACATATACTCAAAGTCAACACCACGCTAGCCCCTTCAAAGGCATACACAAACACATATACTCAAAGTCAACACCACGCTAGCCCCTTCAAAGGCAGACACAAACACATATACTCAAAGTCAACACCACGCTAGCCCCTTCAAAGGCACAAACAAACAAACAAAGTCATATAGCCCCTTCAACGTCAACACCACGCTAGCCCCTTCAAAGGCACATACACATATACTCAACGTCAACACCACGCTAGCCCCTTCAAAGGCACAAACACAAACACATATACTCAAAGTCAACACCACGCTAGCCCCTTCAAAGGCACAAACACATATACTCAACGTCAACACCACGCTAGCCCCTTCAAAGGCATACACAAACACATATACTCAAAGTCAACACCACGCTAGCCCCTTCAAAGGCATACACAAACACATATACTCAACGTCAACACCACGCTAGCCCCTTCAAAGGCATACACAAACACATATACTCAACGTCAACACCACGCTAGCCCCTTCAAAGGCACAAACACATATACTCAAAGTCAACACCACGCTAGCCCCTTCAAAGGCATACACAAACACATATACTCAACGTCAACACCACGCTAGCCCCTTCAAAGGCACAAACACAAACACATATACTCAAAGTCAACACCACGCTAGCCCCTTCAAAGGCACAAACACAAACACATATACTCAACGTCAACACCACGCTAGCCCCTTCAAAGGCACATACACAAACACATATACTCAAAGTCAACACCACGCTAGCCCCTTCAAAGGCACAAACACAAACACATATACTCAAAGTCAACACCACGCTAGCCCCTTCAAAGGCACAAACACAAACACATATACTCAACGTCAACACCACGCTAGCCCCTTCAAAGGCACATACACAAACACATATACTCAAAGTCAACACCACGCTAGCCCCTTCAAAGGCAAACACATATTCTCAAAGTCAACACCACGTTAGCCCCTTCAAAGGCAAACACAAACACATATACTCAACGTCAACACCACGCTAGCCCCTTCAAAGGCACAAACACATATACTCAAAGTCAACACCACGCTAGCCCCTTCAAAGGCACAAACACATATACTCAAAGTCAACACCACGCTAGCCCCTTCAAAGGCACAAACACAAACACATATACTCAAAGTCAACACCACGCTAGCCCCTTCAAAGGCACAAACACATATACTCAAAGTCAACACCACGCTAGCCCCTTCAAAGGCATACACAAACACATATACTCAAAGTCAACACCACGCTAGCCCCTTCAAAGGCAGACACAAACACATATACTCAACGTCAACACCACGCTAGCCCCTTCAAAGGCATACACAAACACATATACTCAAAGTCAACACCACGCTAGCCCCTTCAAAGGCAGACACAAACACATATACTCAACGTCAACACCACGCTAGCCCCTTCAAAGGCATACACAAACACATATACTCAACGTCAACACCACGCTAGCCCCTTCAAAGGCACAAACACATATACTCAAAGTCAACACCACGCTAGCCCCTTCAAAGGCATACACAAACACATATACTCAAAGTCAACACCACGCTAGCCCCTTCAAAGGCAGACACAAACACATATACTCAACGTCAACACCACGCTAGCCCCTTCAAAGGCATATACACAAACACATATACACAAACACATCAAAGTCAACACCACGCTAGCCCCTTCAAAGGCACAAACACAAACACATATACTCAAAGTCAACACCACGCTAGCCCCTTCAAAGGCACAAACACAAACACATATACTCAAAGTCAACACCACGCTAGCCCCTTCAAAGGCAGACACAAACACATATACTCAACGTCAACACCACGCTAGCCCCTTCAAAGGCATACACAAACACATATACTCAACGTCAACACCACGCTAGCCCCTTCAAAGGCACAAACACATATACTCAAAGTCAACACCACGCTAGCCCCTTCAAAGGCATACACAAACACATATACTCAAAGTCAACACCACGCTAGCCCCTTCAAAGGCATACACAAACACATATACTCAACGTCAACACCACGCTAGCCCCTTCAAAGGCACAAACACATATACTCAAAGTCAACACCACGCTAGCCCCTTCAAAGGCAAACACAAACACATATACTCAAAGTCAACACCACGCTAGCCCCTTCAAAGGCACAAACACATATACTCAAAGTCAACACCACGCTAGCCCCTTCAAAGGCACAAACACATATACTCAAAGTCAACACCACGCTAGTCCCTTCAAAGGCAGACACAAACACATATACTCAAAGTCAACACCACGCTAGCCCCTTCAAAGGCAGACACAAACACATATACTCAACGTCAACACCACGCTAGCCCCTTCAAAGGCACAAACACATATACTCAACGTCAACACCACGCTAGCCCCTTCAAAGGCATACACAAACACATATACTCAAAGTCAACACCACGCTAGCCCCTTCAAAGGCAAACACAAACACATATACTCAACGTCAACACCACGCTAGCCCCTTCAAAGGCACAAACACATATACTCAAAGTCAACACCACGCTAGCCCCTTCAAAGGCATACACAAACACATATACTCAACGTCAACACCACGCTAGCCCCTTCAAAGGCACAAACACAAACACATATACTCAAAGTCAACACCACGCTAGCCCCTTCAAAGGCAAACACAAACACATATACTCAAAGTCAACACCACGCTAGCCCCTTCAAAGGCATACACAAACACATATACTCAAAGTCAACACCACGCTAGCCCCTTCAAAGGCACATACACAAACACATATACTCAAAGTCAACACCACGCTAGCCCCTTCAAAGGCACAAACACAAACACATATACTCAAAGTCAACACCACGCTAGCCCCTTCAAAGGCAGACACAAACACATATACTCAACGTCAACACCACGCTAGCCCCTTCAAAGGCATACACAAACACATATACTCAACGTCAACACCACGCTAGCCCCTTCAAAGGCACAAACACATATACTCAACGTCAACACCACGCTAGCCCCTTCAAAGGCATACACAAACACATATACTCAACGTCAACACCACGCTAGCCCCTTCAAAGGCATACACAAACACATATACTCAACGTCAACACCACGCTAGCCCCTTCAAAGGCAAACACAAACACATATACTCAAAGTCAACACCACGCTAGCCCCTTCAAAGGCACAAACACATATACTCAACGTCAACACCACGCTAGCCCCTTCAAAGGCACAAACACATATACTCAACGTCAACACCACGCTAGCCCCTTCAAAGGTATACACAAACACATATACTCAACGTCAACACCACGCTAGCCCCTTCAAAGGCAAACACAAACACATATACTCAACGTCAACACCACGCTAGCCCCTTCAAAGGCACAAACACAAACACATATACTCAAAGTCAACACCACGCTAGCCCCTTCAAAGGCAGACACAAACACATATACTCAAAGTCAACACCACGCTAGCCCCTTCATTGGGATGTTGTTAAATGACACAAAATGACTCTTTGATAATGATTTCACACGTATGTTAATGATGAGTGCACTCATATGGTAGCCTATCCTACAAACTTTTCAAGGGTGAGACATACTATAGGGCTGTGGCGGTCGTGACATTTTGTCAGCTGGTGAATAACGCCGGTCTCACGGTAATTGACCATTAATTGACATAAACACATGTAGCATCTCCTGGCTTCCACGCAGCCTACAAGACACTGATGCAGACCTTTGGAATATCTACATTTTAAAAAGTCTAATAAATCCATGTAATATAGCCTAAACCTTCACAATAAATCCATTATTTATTTTAGACAGGTCTAAAGAAACATTATACGAAAATGTAGTCTAATTCGGAGGAACAGAATAGCATACTCTGAGTTGTCCTTATGTTAGGCCCTGTTCTAGCTATGCCATATGGCTGTGGGCTACACTAGTTCATTTAGCAGACAAGATTTGCTTACAATTCTGTGGCATTATTTTATATTATTTTATAGTATGAAGAATACAACTGAACATAGCTGAATAAAATAGAAACTATATTTTCTCCAAACAATTTGAGGGACTGCGCGCTTGCGGCTATTCTGTGTTGAGCGATTAACAAAGAAACAGGTCCCCTTTACGCTTAATTTAGTTATTTCTGTAACTTTAGTTGTGATACAAATGTTGGGCTATACATTTAGATTTTTATTACATTATCAGGCTGCATGATCCGACTGTAATGATGATTTGAAAAAATTTGCATGAAAGGCATGAACTCTGCTTTGTTTTTTTGCGCAGGCTGTACACACTTCATCAGTCTCTCATTCACAATTCGACTAGCATTTGAAAATGCCTCACATTTCCCCCTTTGTGTGGCTGTAACGCCCCCTATAATAATACATACAACCCCTAAATAAAGCCTTTTGCGGCCAGTGGCCGCTGTGCCCTTGGGCTGAATATAATAATTATAATTCCCTTCTCCCGGATGCATGCTGCGAAGCACCTCTCACTCACATGGCTCTCAGTCACGTGATCGGGTCTTTTTCATAGGTTACAAGTGAAGACAGAACCATCGGGGATGCAACTGTGCACGTCCTTATCCAATTCCGAGGAACATATTGAAGATATTGGAAAAACTGTCCATATTTACTTTTCATCAGCCAACAAGATGAGTAGGCCTAATGAACAGAAAAGGCACTAGCCTATGTCAATTTACTATCTCCCATAGTACGAAAGTTTACCTATTCTTGTCATGTATTGTCATGTTATGTCTTGTTCCTGTTCTTTCTCTTCACTGCGTTTCCCCCTGCTGGTCGTATTAGGTTACCTTCTCTCCCTTTCCTTCCCCCAGCTGTTCCTCATCTCCTCTAACTACCTCGTTTACTCTCTCCCACCTGTTCCCTTTTTTCCCTCTGATTAGGTCTCTATTTCTCTCTCTGTTTCTGCTTCTGTCTTTGTCAGATTCTCGTTTGCTTCACCCTTGTCCCGTCCTGTCGTAATCTGCCTCTTCATCAGATGCTACGTGTGATCAGGTACCTCTGTCCTCTACAACCCGCGCCTACCCGGAGAGACCAGCAGTCTGTTGCCGCTAACCCTGCTATTCTCCTCTGCTGCTAGAAGGGGACTCTCCTGTAAAGATCAGAGGACTTTATGATTTATTTGTCGCCCTCTCTGCGGGTTGTCTATTTTGTCAACCGATACATCTGAAGAGGATTTATGTCTTCCCTGTGTTTGGACATTAAAAGACTCTGTTTCTGTTAAACCGCTTTTGGGTCCTCACTCACCTGCATAACAATTCTACTCTGTGAGAGAAATCAATATTCCAAACATTGTCTGGGACAGTTGCATCGATAGATCCAACTTGAATACAACCAAAGCATCAAATTACCTTTTTAAAACAATGCTTCTGACGCAACAGATCAGAACATTTAGCTTCAAATGTTGATGAATTACAGTGCATTCGGAAAGTATTCAGACCCCTTGACTTTTTCCACATTTTGTTACGTTACAGCCTTATTCTAAAATGGATTAAATACATTTTTTACCCTCATCAATCTACACACAATAGTGATAATATATAATTCACAAGTTATAGGCAAATATTGTCACCCATCAGACTGTTTTTTATTTAATCTTATCTTTAAATATACTAATAATAAATAAATATAGTAGGCCTAGCCTATAGAAAGCTGATGGGATCCTCCTCTTTTTAAATAGAGGCCATCACTCTGTTTTCTCAGGCCTATAGAAATGTTGCGCAACATGAGCTCATGGGCTCTCATGAAGTCTTTGATTAGATTTTCAATTACATTTGCATTAATGTCAGAGTGATTAGAGGGACAATAGAGTGCTGAGTATCTGGCAGTTAGCAAGTTTGGTAGGTTAGTAAAGTCCATCAGCAGCATCAGAGCCTGGAGAAGCCTAATTACGGTGACTAAACGGTCACCTGGAAGTTGACTGCCGTCATGACTTGTGACCGCTGGTGTGGCGGTAATACGGTCACCGTAGTGAGACACACACACACACACACACACACAACACATGTAAACATGCACAGAGGTATATTGAGAGGGGCACCACTGCCCACACATGCCCATGTACAACACAATCCCATGCTTGTGCCACCTACACCGGTTTATTTTGCATGCTTGAGGACTGTATAACCACATCCACAGAGAGGAGGAGAGGAAATGAAAGGAGGAGAGGAGTGTGGAGCTAGGCTGGGTATGGCTCAGTTATCAGTGGGCCCCCAAGGCTGCCAGGGAGAGATAGGCTGGTGCACCACAGGAATCAGTAATGGAGGAGGTTACAGGTTAGGGATGGGGGAGGTGAGTATTGGATAGAAATAGAAAAGGAGGGCAGGAAGATGGGGTTGGATAAGGATGAGGATGAGCAAGAGGGGGTCCTCACACCTGTGCCATAGAGGGAACAATTAGACTGATAAGGCTGCAGTATGTCTGTTGCATACAGAGCACAGGGACCACAGGCTACTACTCTCTTCTCTTCTGGGAGACATTAACTACTGACTGAAATGGTTTCCTTTCTATCTATGTGTATTGTGAGGTGCTGTACCACGCTCACGTGATGAGTAACCTTGCCTGGGCACCTGAAGACCTCAAGTATAGGCTTTAGCTCAGCAGGCTAACACGGAGACCGAGTTCGAATCCAGTCACATGTGCAATATATGGGTTATTCTCATAGATAGGACAGACATGAAACTGTTGCTTCTCCTGCCAGGAGCCAATGTGATAACATCTACCTTCATGTGCAATATATGGGTTATTCTCATAGGTAGGACAGACATGAAACTGTTGCTTCTCCTGCCAGGAGCCAGAGCCAATGTGATAACATCTACCTTCATGTGCAATATATGGGTTATTCTCATAGGTAGGACAGACATGAATGGAGGTAGTTTTGTGCCAACAAAATAAGGGGTTTAATATATCTGTCCCTTGTTTCCTGAGCTTTCTTATAGCCACTAGATAGTATATACTAGATAGGACAGACACTTCAAAACCTTATTCTTTGTCATTGATTTTTTGAAGGTCTTTTTGTGAACGTGTTATTCAATGTGTTTCTATGGGCTGTCAATCAATCAAATGTATTTATAAAGCCCCTTTTTTTTTTACATCGGCTGTGCTATACAGAAACAAACCCAGCCTTAAACCCCAAACAGCAAGCAAGCTACAGTAGTAAGGGTCAAATTCCATGTTTTATCAAATAATGTGTAAAAAAATAAAAATGAAAAAGATACCTCTAAAGGGGTCCTAAAATCAAATAGCTAAATCATCCACGATATGACCATCTTAAAAGAAAATCCATATGTTAGCTTGACATACATAGAGATACTCAGCGCAATGCACTGCCTCAGTCACGTCTAGCTTTTGACCCCACTCAACAAAATAACTAATCAACACATCGATCCCACTCAATCTCTTATTACCAAACAAACAACCGAGACTCCGCCACCAAACACTATTTTCTCCCAAGGAAAGAGACAGAATCTAGAAAGAAAGAAGAGATCAATAAAAAAAACCCGTTAAGGGCTAGATAATCTGCAACCTTTGATCATTGTTTGACAGATTTAATCTCATAATAGAGTTGGGCTTGTTTCGGGGGGCCTGCGGGACAGACAGACAGACAGACAGACAGACAGACATACAGTCAGAAAAATTGACGGACACCACGCAGACTCGGATAAGCTTTCTCAGCTAATTGGCTGCCTTGAGATGGCGCCGTCCATGGGGGCTGGCAAGGTGGCCCATGGATATGGGCCCATGGATACCCCATTACCCTGATGAGATCTGTTGAACCCCACCACATGAAATACAGGCTTTAATAAAGGATTATTTGATGAGGGTACAACCTCACAGTGACATTGAAATTACATGGAGAGAGAGAGAGAGAGAGAGAGAGAGAGAGAGAGAGAGAGAGAGAGCACTGAGAATAAGATATTATTATTACACCTTTTATTATTGAAGCCAAAAATGTTCAATATTTTTTTATAGGGGCGTACTAACACAAAAGAAATGTGACACAGTATGCAAATGATAACTAATTAGTGTAGAAATGTAAGAAATTGATTACAATTCTCTGAGTGAATGATGGAATTGAACTAACTAACTAGGCAAATGGAAACCATTGGTCGAGTACCAGAGTTAGAAGTTACAAGTAGAGGATTTTGATTCCTATGCAATATTTAACAAATAGGCCTACATCACTGTCAATTTGATCCTCCTTTTATTTTTGGTTGAAGTTTGGTTGAATAGTATAAATAGTATAAAGCAATCAAAATGGAGAAAGCTCATTAAAATGGATTAGAATTCATTGGTTGCCATCCTAGTGTCATGCACTACCCATAAAGCATATTTAGAACTTTTATTATTCAGAAACATAAAATACATCATACCGTCAAAAATGAGAAAAATACAGTGACATTATATTTTTGCCATATCGCCCGCCCTTGTCCAACTCTCTCTCTCTCTCCAGTCTCCATCCATTATTTTACCTACTTTCTCTACCTTTCTATCACTCACTCTCTATCTATCTCTCTCCAGTCTCCATCCATTATTTTACCTACTTTCTCTACCTTTCTATCACTCTCTCTCTCTCTCTCCAGTCTCCATCCATTATTTTTCCTACTTTCTCTACCTTTCTATCACTCTCTATCTATCTCTCTCCAGTCTCCATCCATTATTTTTCCTACTTTCTCTACCTTTCTATCACTCTCTATCTCTCTCTCTCCCTCTCCATCCTTTATTGGCAAGAGGTAAAGAATTGAAGTAGGAATGGCGGCAGGACCTGCATCCCAAATGGCAGTCTATTGCCTATATGGTACACTGATTGTATTGTGCTACATAGGGATAGGGTTGCCTTTGAAACGCAACCCTAGGCTTTGAGACAGCTGGAGCAAACCTTGTCTGTTAAACACATCCAGCTCAGAGAACCATATATCCAAATGAGGCTCACTGTCTAACAAGGTATATTGCACTCACAGGCACGCAGGCACACAGGCACGCAGGCTCACAGGCACGCAGGCTCACAGGCTCGCAGGCACGCAGGCTCACAGGCTCACAGGCACGCAGGCTCGCAGGCTCGCAGGCACGCAGGCACGCAGGCTCGCAGGCACGCAGGCTCGCAGGCACGCAGACACGCAGGCACGCAGGCTCGCAGGCTCGCAGGCACGCAGACACGCAGGCTCGCAGGCTCGCAGGCACGCAGACACGCAGGCTCACAGGCACGCACACACACACACCACATTTGCAGTCACTATTCATTTGACTTGATTGGAGTGTGTGTGAACATGTTTTCTTTCCTCATCAGGACCAGAATGCCCTGTGTGTGTGTGTGTGTGTGTGTGTGTGTGTGTGTGTGTGTGTGTGTGTGTGTGTGTGTGTGTGTGTGTGTGTGTGTGTGTGTGTGTGTGTGTGTGTGTGTGTGTGTGTGTGTGTGTGTGTGTGTGTGTGTGTGTGTGTGTGTGTGTGTGTGTGTGTGTGTGTAAGATAGGATAGTTATATGTGGATATCGCTCCCTGTGCAGCAATAACCTGGTGCGGTCCTCCTCACTCACTTTCATTACTTTTATTTTCCCACTGTAGGAGAGGCAAAGTATTAAATCAGATGATTATCATGCAGCATGCAGTCACTATGAGGGAGGAGAGAGGGAGGAAAGAGAGAGAGGGAGAGATAGTTGAGAGAGATGGGGTGAGTAGGGAAGGAGAGAGGAGGGAGAGAGGGGCGGAGAGGATAGAGAGAGAAAGGAATGATAGAGAATACAATTGCTCCGATACAGAGAAGAAAAAAGCACCTTGTGAGAATCAAAACAGAGTGAGAGGAGAGAGAGAAAAAGAGGAGGAGGAGGAGGAACAGGAGGAGGAGGTGGTTGGGTATAGAGAACTTGTAGACTAGAGAGACCACTGATTATAAACTAAAAGGTGAGTGAGAGGAGAGAGAGAGAAAGAGGAGGAGGAGGAGGAGGAGGAGGAGGAGGTGGTTGGGTATAGAGAACTTCTAGACTAGAGAGACCACTGATTATAAACTAAAAGGTGAGTGAGAGGAGAGAGAGAGAAAGAGGAGGAGGAGGAGGAGGTGGTTGGGTATAGAGAACTTCTAGACTAGAGAGACCACTGATTATAAACTAAAAGGTGAGTGAGAGGAGAGAGAGAGAAAGAGGAGGAGGAGGAGGAGGTGGTTGGGTATAGAGAACTTCTAGACTAGAGAGACCACTGATTATAAACTAAAAGGTGAGTGAGAGGAGAGAGAGAGAAAGAGGAGGAGGAGGAGGAGGTGGTTGGGTATAGAGAACTTCTAGACTAGAGAGACCACTGATTATAAACTAAAAGGTGAGTGAGAGGAGAGAGAGAGAGGAGAGGAGGAGGAGGAGGAGGGTGGTTGGGTATAGAGAACTTCTAGACTAGAGAGACCACTGATTATAAACTAAAAGGTGAGTGAGAGGAGAGAGAGAGAAAGAGGAGGAGGAGGAGGAGGAGGAGGAGGAGGTGGTTGGGTATAGAGAACTTCTAGACTAGAGAGACCACTGATTATAAACTAAGAGGAAACGTGTTTAAAAAAGCTCCACCGTCCTCCCTCAGGCACAGCACTCTCCAGCTGGCTTCAATGTACATTTGGGCTGTTACAGTACAACACTGCTGCTTGGGAAAAAACAAGCAAGGTTTGTGCGTGTGTGTGTGTGTGTGTGTGTGTGTGTGTGTGTGTGTGTGTGTGTGTGTGTGTGTGTGTGTGTGTGTGTGTGTGTGTGTGTGCGATTGGTTTGGGGGTCTGGCTGCAGAATTTCAAACACAGTCTCTGAGGGCTGTTTCAGCCTGACCCTGTTCATACAGAGACAGCGAGAAAAGCGTTCACACACACAGACACTTATGTACATATGCACACACACACACACACACACACACACACACACACACACACACACACACACACACACACACACACACACACATATGTACATATGAACGCACTGACACACACACACACACACACACACACACACACACACACACACACACACATATGTACATATGCACGCACTGACACACACACACACACACACACTTATGTACATATGCATGCACTGACACACACACACACACACACACACACACACGTACATATGCACGCACTGACACACAAACACACACACGTACATATACACGCACTGACACACACAGTCTGTATACTTACACATGCATGCAGACACACACACACACACACATATGTACATATGCACGCACTGACACACACAGTCTGTATACTTACACATGCATGCAGACACACACACACACACATACACACAAACACACACACACACACATACATGCAGACCACCTATGCATGCTGCAGAGCCAATCACAACTCTTTATTCCGCCTGCTGCTAATCAGCATCAACATACACACCCTGGAAAGTGTTACAGCTCTGTGAGTCTGACTGGAACCATGAGGAGAGGGGAAAGAGAGAGGAAGGGATAGAGAGAAAGGAGGGGATGGAGAGATATAGGAGACAGGGAGGGAGCTGGAGACGATGGGGGACATGAGGAGAGGGGAAAGAGAGAGGAAGGGATAGAGAGAAAGGAGGGGATGGAGAGATATAGGAGACAGGGAGGGAGCTGGAGAAGATGGGGGACATGAGGAGAGGGGAAAGAGAGAGGAAGGGATAGAGAGAAAGGAGGGGATGGAGAGATATAGGAGACAGGGAGGGAGCTGGAGACGATGGGGGACATGAGGAGAGGGGAAAGAGAGAGGAAGGGATAGAGAGAAAGGAGGGGATGGAGAGATATAGGAGACAGACATCGCCAAAGTCGAGGATCGGTAGGATGGTCAGTTTTACGAGGGTATGTTTGGCAGCATGAGTGAAGGATGCTTTGTTGCGAAATAGGAAGCTGATTCTAGATTTAATTTTGGATTGGAGATGCTTAATGTGAGTTTGTGCTACAGGATGCAAATTAGCTAGCCTTAGCTTTCTGCCTGTGGCTCAGTTATATACACTGCCTGTGTATATTGGTTGCTAACTTCCCTGAAGAGTTGCGTATCGTGGGGGCTGTTCGATGCTAATGCAGTACACCACAGGATGTTTTTGTGCTGGTCAAGGGCAGTGAACCGCTATATCTGTTCCTGCAATGAGGCAGTGATCGCTGAGATCCTGGTTGAAGACAGCAGAGGTGTATTTGGACGGCAGGTTGGTTAGGCTGATATCTATGAGGGTTCCCATGATTATGGATTTGGGGTTGTACCTGGTAGGTTCATTGATCATTTGTGTGAGATTGAGGGCATCAAGCTTAGATTGTAGGATGGCCATGGTGTTAAGCATTTCCGAGTTTAGGTCACCTAACAGTACGAGCTCTGAAGATAGATGGGAGGCAAACAATTCACATATGGTGTCCAGAGCACAGCTGGGGGCAGAAGGTGGTCTATAGCAGGCGGCAATGGTGAGAAACTTGTTTCTGGAAAGGTGGATTTTTAAAAGTAGCAGTTCAAATTATTTGGGCACACACCTGGATAGTAAGACAGAACTCTGCAGGCTATCTCTGCAGTAGATTGCAACTCCGCCCCCTTTGGCAGTTCTATCTTGTCGGAAGATATTATAGTTAGGGATGGAAATTTCAAGGTTTTTGGTGGTCTTCCTAAGCCAGGATTCAGACACATCTAGGACATCCGGGTTGGCAGAGTGTGCTAAAGCAGTGAATAAAACAAACTTAGGGAGTAGGCTTCTAATGTTAACATGCATGAAACCAAGGCTTTTACAGTTACAGAAGTCAACCAATGAGAGCGCCTGGGGAATGGGAGTGGAGCTAGGCACTGCAGGGCCTGGGTTAACCTCTACATCACTAGAGGAACAGAGGAGGAGTAGGATAAGGGTACGGCTAAAGGCTATAAGAACTGTCCGTCTAATATGTTCGGAACAGAGAGTAAAAGGAGCAGGTTTCTGGGCACGGTAGAATAGAGTCAAGTAATAATGTACAGAGAAAGGTATGGTAGGATGTGAATACAGTGGAGGTAAACTTATGCATTGAGTGACGATGAGAGAGATATCGACTCTAGAAACATCATTTCAACCAGGTGAGGTTGCGGTGGCATGTGTGGGAGGTGGAACTAAATGGTTCGCTAAGGCGTATTGAGCAGGGCTAGAGGTTCTACAATGAAATAAGGCAATAATAACTAACCAAAACAGCAATGGACAAGGTATATTGACATTAGGGAGAGGCATGCGTAGCCGAGTGATCATTGGGTCCAGTGAGTAGCTGGGCGAGCTGGAGACACGGCGATTCAGACATGCTAGCGGGCCGGGGCTAGCAGGCTAGCAGAAGGGCCTTAGAGGGACGGCGGAAGAAGTCAGTTGCAACCCCTTTGTGTGGTTACGTCAGGAGATCAGTCATGATGGATCAGCTCCGTGTAGTAGAAGGGTCCATGCCAATTGGCATAATAGGTACAGTAGCTCAAAAAAACTTGCTGTTGGACTTCAACTAACTGTTCAGTGTGCTTTAGACAGCTAGCGGGCCGCGGCAAGCAGGCTAGCAGATGGGCATTCAGCTACGTCAAGACAGGGGAGACAGTTGAAAGCCCCTCAGGCGGATTATGTCAGTAGTCCAGTCGTGAAGGATCGGCAGGGCTCCGTATCGGCAATAAAAGGGGTCCAGGCCAATTGGCAAAAATAGGTATTGTAGCCCAAGGAGGGACCTCTTCAGCAAGCCGGGAGATGGGCCTAGCATAGGTTAGCTCCAGGCTAATTGGTGCTTGCTTCGGGACAGAGACGTTAGCCAGGAGAAACCAATCGGAGAGCAGCTAGCTAAAAATATATAAAAAGACACAAAAAGATATATACACAGGACACGACAAGATGAAGACAAAAGACACCTGACCGCTACGCTATCTTGGAAATCAAGATACAAAGCAAACATCAAAGAAAGAAAGAAAGAAAGAAAGAAAGAAAGAAAGAAAGAAAGAAAGAAAGAAAGAAAGAAAGAAAGAAAGAAAGAAAGAGGTGGGAAGAAAACCGAGCACAATTCAACATCTATTCAAATTAATTGAAATGACATGGAAACAACATTGATTCATGTTGTTGTGCCCAGTGAGTCCTCTCAAAGTACATTGTGATAAACGCCCAGGGTTTTTAACTTTTAGACCGGTGTTTTCAGAGTTAATGTTCCGTGCTGCTCTTAGTGATGGTAGAGTGAGATACCACTAGAGATTCACACTCCCGGTAACGGGCACTTATACAGAGCATTAGAAGTGTATGGGTAAGAGGTGTGCGGGGGAGGTGTGTGTGTGAACGGGACTGTGTTCGTGCGTGTGTGTGCACGTACATGTGTGCGCGTGCATGAAGGGGACTGGGTGTTCGTGTTTGTGTGTGTGTGTGCGCCTGTGTGTGCACGTGCATGTGTGCATGCGCGCGTGCGTGCGTGTGTGTGTGAGTGACTACATCAGAGCTAAGGGTAGAGGGAGGAATAACTCAAGGTGGCACAGAAAAATGTAATGTCAGAAACTAACAGAGTTTCTGCTATAGCTTCCAAAGCAGAGAGCATGCTACCACTCTGTCCTTTGCTACTCTCTCTGTCTCTGACTCACCTTTATTTAACCAGGTTTGAGAACTATTTACAATTGCGACCTGGCCAAGATAAAGCTGTCTCTGACAAACATACAGTCAATAATATGATGTAGTACTGTGGCTGACTCTATATGATGTAGTACTGTGGCTGACTCTATATGATGTAGTACTGTCTCTGACTCTATATGATGTAGTACTGTGGCTGACTCTATATGATGTAGTACTGTCTCTGACTCTATATGATGTAGTACTGTGGCTGACTCTATATGATGTAGTACTGTCTCTGACTCTATATGATGTAGTACTGTCTCTGACTCTATATGATGTAGTACTGTGGCTGACTCTATATGATGTAGTACTGTGGCTGACTCTATATGATGTAGTACTGTCTCTGACTCTATATGATGTAGTACTGTGGCTGACTCTATATGATGTAGTACTGTCTCTGACTCTATATGATGTAGTACTATCTCTGACTCTATATGATGTAGTACTGTGGCTGACTCTATATGATGTAGTACTGTGGCTGACTCTATATGATGTAGTACTGTCTCTGACTCTATATGATGTAGTACTGTGGCTGACTCTATATGATGTAGTACTGTGGCTGACTCTATATGATGTAGTACTGTCTCTGACTCTATATGATGTAGTACTGTGGCTGACTCTATATGATGTAGTACTGTGGCTGACTCTATATGATGTAGTACTGTGGCTGACTCTATATGATGTAGTACTGTGGCTGACTCTATATGATGTAGTACTGTGGTCAGGGCTGGTTAGGTTCATTTCTAAATGTAATCCATTACAGTTACAATTTACTTGTCCAAAATTGTAATCAGTAATGTAACTTTTTGATTACTTTCCCCTTAACAGGCATTAGATGAAGACAAAAATGAATGTTAGCAATTGAACGACATCTATTGCAGGCTGATAAATCAATGTTAGAGTTCACATAGCTGGCCAAAAATGTATGTTGCATTTTATTTTATGGGTTAGATATGTAGGCTTCTTCTAACAAATTATTTTCTATATAGATAATAATACGATTATTATCTTTACATTAAAAGCCAAAGTCAGATTTCCAGTCATTCCAATTAATCTAATACTCCTTGAGTAGAGTAGGACTTGGAAAAAATATGGAAATATGAATTGGTCAAATTGTTTTACCTGAGCACAACTATAAAACAAAGGACTTATTAGCATACTCTGTTGTTTATAATTGTGTTGTCATGGAGGACAGATTGGGCTCATTGTGTCGAGTTGAAAAATAAATGCTGCTCTCCTGGATGGTATGCTTTGAGCACTACTGAAAAGTTTGCATGTGGAGAATGTGTGCCATATGCTGCATTTGTTATTGGCCTATTGTTTATGTTTTTGAAGTGGACACTTTGATAAGTGTGCGAGTTTGAGCATATGTGTCACGACTCCGACAGAAGGACACTCCCCTTCCCGTTCGGGTGGCGCTCGGCGGTCGTCGTCGCCGGCCTACTAGCTGCTACTGATTATTTCCTCCCCCTCCTTATGTGTTGATTGAGTGCACCTGTTTTGAGTTAGGTAGTAAGGCTTTATTAGTCAGCCGGCCCGCAGGGTTCCTTGTGCGGGATTAATTATTGTGATCGTCTGTTTGGTGTACTTGTGTGCACGTCTATAGGTTTTGTGTTTTCCCATTTTGTGGGTTTTCCCTGGACAGTTTAAGCCCCCTGTTTGGGGCATTTGTTTGTTCAGTACGCCCTGTGTTTTTGTGAGGGTTGGCTTATGTTCAGCGTTTCTCAGTGCATTAAAATAGCACTCCCCTGAACTCTCTGCTTCCTGCGCCTGACTCCTCACCCGCTACACTCAGACCGTTACAATATGTCCGTTAGGATTTTATTTTTTTATCAGCCGAAATTAGATGGAGCGATACAGTTGTTGCTGGTAACATAACAGATTATAGTTACAGTTTTTTTTCTAATCAGTTACATGTAATCCTTTACTTCCACACCCTGACCGGAGCCCTGACCGGAGCTATGTGAAATGGCTATGGACTGAGTCATTTCAGAATGCCTATTCAAATTGAGTTTAATGGATCGGCAGCGAGAATATGATGAGTCTGCTTTCTCTCTCCTTCTCTCTCTCTGTCTCTCTCTCTTTAACTCCCATGTCTCCCTCCTTCACTCTCTTTCTCTCCTTCTAAATCAAATCAGAGTTTATGGGTCGTGGACACAGATTTGCTTTTGCCGGTGCAGCAGAATCTTTGTGTTTCTAGCTCCAACAGGGCAGTAATAATACCTACCAATACCTACCAATACCTACCAATAAAAAGCAATACCTACCAATACCTACCAATACAAAGCAATACCTACCAATACCTACCAATACAAAGCAATACGCACATAATTCAAAAAGTAAAAAGAAAGAAATTAAGACATATCAGAATGAGCAATGTCAGAATCCAGAACATAAATATATATATATATATATAGTTGTATGTATGTATGTATGTATGTGTATATATATATGTATATATATATATATATATATATATATATGTACTGTATATATTGTACACCAGTGTGTATAGACAGTATGGAAAGTCTATGAATATAAGATGTGTGTATAGTAGTAGTTGTATAAGATGAACCATGACTAGAATACAATATATACAGTATAAAGTGTCTCTCTCCCTCTTTCTCTCCTCCATTTCTACCACCCCTTCTTCCCTCTCTTTCTCTGTCTTACGTAATCTCTTGATTAGAGTCACACTTCCATTAGGCTCTTTCTGCTGACTAGGCTGTTCTGTGAGGATGAGAGGAGTCTAGCAGCTCCTGGCTCCTTCTCTTTTAGATGAAAGAGAGGGACTGGACTGTCTGCGACTGCCCAAATAGGAGCTTCGACACGTTGTGTATTATCAGGCAGTGGTGTGTGTGTGTGTGTGTGTGTGTGTGTGTGTGTGTGTGTGTGTGTGTGTGTGTGTGTGTGTGTGTGTGTGTGTGTGTGTGTGTGTGTGTGTGTGTGTGTGTGTGTGTGTGTGTGTGTTTGAAGAATTCAATTTTACATTTTATGCTACAGTCTCACCCTTAGACTCCCCTCCCACAGTGATCATCCAAGAGAAAGTTGAAAATCTAATTGATTGGAATTCCTATTCCCGGACCTGAAATTGAAAATAACGGTTGGCACTTTTATTTCTTTACATAATTCATGGTGAGCACATTAGAGTCTGGCGCACGACTCGGAAATAAATGAAAACATATACAGTTGAAGTCGGAAGTTTACAAACACTTAGGTTGGAGTCATTAAAACTCGTTTTTCAACCAGTCCATAAATTTCTTGTTAACAAACTATAGTTTTGGCATGTCGGTTAGGACATCAACTTTGCGCATGACACAAGTATTTTTCCAACAATTGTTTATAGACAGATTATTTCACTTATAATTCACTGTATCAAAATTCCAGTGGGTCAGAAGTTTACATACACTAAGTTAACTGTGCCTTTAAACAGCTTGGAAAATTCCAGAAAATGATGTCATGGATTTAGAAGCTTCTGATAGGCTAATTGACATCATTTGAGTCAATTGGAGGTGTACCTGTGGATGTATTTCAAGGCCTACCTTCAAACTCAGTGCCTCTTTGCTTGACATCATGGGAAAATCGAAAGAAATAAGCCAAGACCTCAGAAAAAAAAAGTATGTCTGGTTCATCCTTGGGAGCAATTTCCAAACGCCTGAAGGTACCATGTTCATCTGTACAAACAATAGTACGCAAGTATAAACACCATGGGACCACGCAGCCGTCATACCGATCAGGAAGGAGACGCGTCTCCTGGAGATGAACGTACTTTGGTGCGAAAAGCGCAAATTAATCCCAGAACAACAGCAAAGGACCTTGTGAAGATGCTGGAGGAAACAGGGACAAAAGTATCTATATCCACAGTAAAACGAGTCCTATATCAACATAACCTGAAAGGCCGCTCAGCAAGGAAGAAGCCACTGCTCCAAAACCACCATTAAAAAGACAGAATACGGTTTGCAACTGCACATGGGGGCAAAGAACATACTTTTTGGAGAAATGTTCTCTGGTCTGATGAAATAAAAACAGAACTGTTTGGCCATAAAGACCATCATTATGTTTCGAGAAAAAAGGGGTGGCTTGCAAGCCAAAGAACACCCTCCCAACCGTGAAGCACGGGGGTGGCAGCATTATGTTGAGGGGGTGCTTTGCTGCAGGAGGGACTGGTGCACTTCACAAAATAGATGATATCACGAGGAAGAAGAATTACGTGGATTTATTGAAGCAACGTCTCAAGACATCAGTCAGGAAGTTAAAGCTTTCACAAAGCTCTGACCTCAATCCTATAGAAAATATTTGTGGGCAGAACTGAAAAAGCATGTGCGAGCAAGGAGTCCTACAAACCTGACTCAGTTACACCAGCTCTGTCAGGAGGAATGGGCCAAAATGGGAAGCTTGCGGAAGGCTACCCGAAACGTTTGACCCAAGTTAAACAATTTAAAGGCAATGCTACGAAATACTAATTAAGTGTATGTAAACTTCTGACCGGGATTAAATGTCAGGGATTGTGAAAAACTGAGTTCAAATGTAGTTGGCTAAGTTGTATGTAAACGTCCGACTTCAACTGTATATAACTGTGTTTGTGTTGTCCCTCCCAGGTTCAATAGCAGACTGATTCACTCTGTCCCTGCTGTGTTGTGTTTGCGATGTGTCATTATTATGTGCCTGTGAGTGTGTGTTTGTGTGTGTGGCTACAAGTGTGTGTGTTTTTGTGTTGTGTGCATCTGTACAGGCATGTGTGCAGTGCATTCGGGAAGTATTCAGACCCCTTGACTTTTTTATTTTGTTACAGCCTTATTCTAAAATGGATTAAATTGTTTGTTTTTCTTCATCAATCTACACACAATACCCCATAATGAAATGTTTGCAAATCTATAAAAAATAAAAATAATGAAATGTCACATTTACAGAAGTATTCAGATGCTTCAGTCAGAACTTTGTTGAAGCCCCTGTGACAGTGGTTACAGCCTTGAGTCTTCTTGGTTATTATGCTATAAGCTTGGCACAACTGTATTTGGGGAGTTTCTCCCATTCTTCTCTGCAGATCCTCTCAAGTTCTGTCAGCTTGGATGGGGAGCGTTGCTGCACAGCTATTTTCAGGTCTCTCCAGACATGTTCAATTGGATTCAAGTTCGGGTTCTGGCTGGGCTCATGGACATTCCAGAGGCTTGCCCCGAAGCCACTCCTGTGTTGTCTTGGCTTTGTGCTTCGGGTCGTTGTCCTGTTGGAAGGTGACCCTTCGCCTCAGTCTGATGTCCTGAGCTCTCTGGAGCAGGTTTTCACCAAGGATCTC
Source organism: Oncorhynchus nerka (assembly GCF_034236695.1). Taxonomy (NCBI): domain Eukaryota; kingdom Metazoa; phylum Chordata; class Actinopteri; order Salmoniformes; family Salmonidae; genus Oncorhynchus; species Oncorhynchus nerka. The sequence continues at coordinate 4,795,221 of NC_088414.1, read as the reverse complement.
TCTGTACTTTGCTCTGTTCGTCTTTCCCTCAATTCCCTCAAAACATCCCCACAACATGATGCTGACGTGACGCTTGGCATTCAGGCCGAATAGCTCAATCTTGATTACATCATACCAGAGAATCTTGTTTCTCATGGTCTGAGAGTCCTTTAGGTGCCTTTTGGAAAACTCTGAACGGGCTGTCATGTGCCTTTTACTGAGGAGTGGCTTCCTTCTTGCCGCTTTCACATAAAGGCCTGATTGGTGGAGTGCTGCAGAGATGGTTGTCCTTCTGGAAGGTTCTCCCATCTCCACAGAAGAACTCTGGAGCTCCGTCAGAGTGATCATAGGGATCTTGGTTAAATCCCTGACCAAGGCCCTACTCCCCCAATTGCTCATTTTGGCCAGGCGGCCAGCTCTAGGAAGAGTCTTGGTGATTCCAAACATCTTCCATTTAAGAATGATGGAGACCACTGTTTTTTGGGGACCTTCAATGCTGCAGAAATGTTTTGCCACTCTTTTCCCCAGATCTGTGCCTCGACACAATACTGTCTCGGAGCTCTACAGACAATTCCTTCCACCTCATGGCTTGTTTTTGCTCTGACATGCACTGTCAACTGTGGGACCTTTTATATAGACCAGTGTGTGCCTTTCCAAATCATGTCCAATCAATTGAATTTACCACAGGTGAACTCCAATCAAGTTGTAGTAACATCTCAAGGATGATCAATGGGAACAGGATGCACCTGAGCTCAATTTCGAGTCTCATAACTAAGGGTCTGAATACTTACGTAAATAAGGTATTTCTACATTTTTCAAAATGTCTAAAAACCTGTTTTCACTTTGTCTTCATGAGGTATTGTGTTTAGATTGATGAGGAAAAATGGTTATTTGATCAATTTTAGAATAAGGCTTTAACGCAACAAAATGTGGAAACATTCAAGGAGTCTGAGTACTTTCCGAATGCACTGCAAGTGTATGTGCACAGAAATGCATGTCTAGGTGTGTTTGTGTCCTTACATAGCTTTGATGGCAGTGCCCCCTAGTGGTCCAGCAGCAGACAGAGAGACAACAATGGTGCCAAATGAGGCACATGGCTTAGTCATTAAGCCAGCCAGTCAGTCTCCCATGGTACTTCAGTTGGACTTCAGTACTGACTAGGACTGCGTTGGTGCAGTGTCCACTATAAGCATGACCTGAAATAACCTTTCTACATTTGCGTACATTCACACCGTCCGTCTGTGTCTGTGTGTGTGTGTGTGTGTGTGTGTGTATACTGCCTATGTCTGTGTGTGTGTCTCACCTGTGCCACAGCCACCTGTGTGTGTTGCTGCTGCTGCTGGAGCTGGTGTTGGAGGAGCTGGAGATATTGCTGCGCTGTGTGTGAGAGACAGAGAGCAGGGGCTGCTGGGAGAAGCCACAGCATGCGGTGTCACCGTTTAGATAGAACGGCTCTCCTGAACACAACACAAGAGAAGAACAGACACAAGACAGTAATGATGAGAGTCCTGAACACAACACAAGAGAAGAACAGACACAAGACAGTAATGATGAGAGTCCTGAACACAACACAAGAGAAGAACAGACACAAGACAGTAATGATGAGAGTCCTGAACACAACACAAGAGAAGAACAGACACAAGACAGTAATGATGAGAGTCCTGAACACAACACAAGAGAAGAACAGACACAAGACAGTAATGATGAGAGTCCTGAACACAACACAAGAGAAGAACAGACACAAGACAGTAATGATGAGAGTCCTGAACACAACACAAGAGAAGAACAGACACAAGACAGTAATGATGAGAGTCCTGAACACAACACAAGAGAAGAACAGACACAAGACAGTAATGATGAGAGTCCTGAACACAACACAAGAGAAGAACAGACACAAGACAGTAATGATGAGAGTCCTGAACACAACACAAGAGAAGAACAGACACAAGACAGTAATGATGAGAGTCCTGAACACAACACAAGAGAAGAACAGACACAAGACAGTAATGATGAGAGTCCTGAACACAACACAAGAGAAGAACAGACACAAGACAGTAATGATGAGAGTCCTGAACACAACACAAGAGAAGAACAGACACAAGACAATAATGATGAGAGTCCTGAACACAACACAAGAGAAGAACAGACACAAGACAGTAATGATGAGAGTCCTGAACACAACACAAGAGAAGAACAGACACAAGACAGTAATGATGAGAGTCCTGAACACAACACAAGAGAAGAACAGACACAAGACAGTAATGATGAGAGTCCTGAACACAACACAAGAGAAGAACAGACACAAGACAGTAATGATGAGAGTCCTGAACACAACACAAGAGAAGAACAGACACAAGACAGTAATGATGAGAGTCCTGAACACAACACAAGAGAAGAACAGACACAAGACAGTAATGATGAGAGTCCTGAACACAACACAAGAGAAGAACAGACACAAGACAGTAATGATGAGAGTCCTGAACACAACACAAGAGAAGAACAGACACAAGACAGTAATGATGAGAGTCCTGAACACAACACAAGAGAAGAACAGACACAAGACAGTAATGATGAGAGTCCTGAACACAACACAAGAGAAGAACAGACACAAGACAGTAATGATGAGAGTCCTGAACACAACACAAGAGAAGAACAGACACAAGACAGTAATGATGAGAGTCCTGAACACAACACAAGAGAAGAACAGACACAAGACAGTAATGATGAGAGTCCTGAACACAACACAAGAGAAGAACAGACACAAGACAGTAATGATGAGAGTCATGAACACAACACAAGAGAAGAACAGACACAAGACAGTAATGATGAGAGTCCTGAACACAACACAAGAGAAGAACAGACACAAGACAGTAATGATGAGAGTCCTGAACACAACACAAGAGAAGAACAGACACAAGACAGTAATGATGAGAGTGCTGGACACAACCACTCCTGGGTTTAAATAATATTTGAGATCTTTCAAATACTTTGAGCCTTGGCTTTAGTCTGCCTGGAGTGCCAGGTGGGCGGGGATTACACTGTTTCTGACTTTTCTATTGGCTTTATTTCAACAGGCAAGCTCAACCAAGCGCAACGAAGGTAGAGTATTTGAAAGGATTTCTAATTCTATTTGAACCCAGTTCTGCACAAACCACACAGTGTTACACTAAGAGAAGTTGGGAGTCATTGTAAAGTAAAAAGAGATAGAGCCTCCTGAGTGGCGCAGTGCTTGAGGCGTCACTACAGACCCGGGTTCGATCCCAGGGATGTCCTTGTTCCTTTGCGCTCTAGCGACTCCTGTGGCGGGCCGGGAGCATGCACGCTGAATTCGGTACAGTGTTTCCTCCGACACATTGGTGTGGCTGATTTCCGGGTTAAGCGAGCAGTGTGTGAAGAAGCAGTATGGCTTGGCAGGGTTGTGTTTCAGAGGTTGGCTCTCGATGGTTCTCGACCTTCGCCTTACCCGAGCCCATACAGGAGTTGCAGCGATGGGACAAGACTGTAACTACCAATTGGATATAATGAACATTTGGGGAAAAAAAGAAAGGAGAGATTTGGGAGAACTTTTCCATTCTGAAAAGTCCCTCGAAGGGAAGGGAGGGAAACATTGATCCCAGATTTCAGTTAACCGTTTCTTCACCTTCTGAGAACACACACACACACAGTGGGAGGGAGACAGAATGCTCCTGTTAGGAGAAAGCGTGCCAGAGACATTTCACTAAGCATGACACACACACACACACAGTGGGAGGGAGACAGAATGGTACTGTTAGGAGAAAGTGTGCCAGAGACATTTCACTAAGCATGACACATACACACACACACACACACAGTGGGAGGGAGACAGAATGCTCCTGTTAGGAGAAAGCGTGCCAGAGACATTTCACTAAGCATGACACACACACACACACACACAGTGGGAGGGAGACAGAATGGTCCTGTTAGGAGAAAGCGTGCCAGAGACATTTCACTAAGCATGACACACACACACACACAGTGGGAGGGAGACAGAATGGTCCTGTTAGGAGAAAGTGTGCCAGAGACATTTCACGAAGCATGACTATGACATGGTGAGACAGAATGGTCCTGTTAGGAGACAGTGTGCCAGAGACATTTCACTAAGCATGACACACACACACACACACAGTGGGAGGGAGACAGAATGGTCCTGTTAGGAGACAGTGTGCCAGAGACATTTCACTAAGCATGACTATGACATGGTGAGACAGAATGGTCTTGGAGAGTATCATTGCCATCCTTGCAGCTCTTGCTGCATCACAAAGTCTGGTAGGAAATCCCTTTCTTTCTTTCTTCCTTCCACATCTTCTCTAACTCCTTAAGGGCTTGGCAAATCACCACAGTCATTAACGTAGAGATAAGTAGGGTAGGGGAGCACCACATCTCCGAAGCCTCTCCAAGTGTTCAGCACTCCTTCTTTCCAAGATTCATTCTCTTTATACAGAAACAGTACATTTAGATGACATATATATACCAATATGTATTTTCAGATCTTCAAACATTGCTGTAATACACTAACAATAATAACTGGCTAATACAACCCCAAGTACCCAAATGAAAGCTTTGTAGTCACATTTTAACCACTAGAGGGAGTGTAGAGACAGTGTTTGAATGCAGTGTATGTTGCAAAGAAGAGAGAGAGAGAGAGAGAGAGAGTTTGAGTTTTTATAAAACCTTTATTTTTTACTCAAGTGACAAGGGCTAGCCCTGTTTACTGCCCCTTCTGGAGGAATTGGGTACCCATATTAAACAGGATACATTTTTATCAAAAGTTGCTAATATATGCATATAAAAAATATTATCGAATAGAAAACACTCTAAAGCTTCTAAAACCGTTTAAATTTTGTCTCTATGTAAAGCAGAACTCTCAGGGCATGCATTCTCCCAAACTCTCTCCTGTCATGGAAAAAGTTGGCCCAACTTTGACGTCATCGCAAACGCCCTTCACAAACAGTTACAGCTCTGGGAACAGTCTCTACGTGTTCAGCGCGAAGCCTGCTTTCAATGGGGCTTCTCATTGTGAGAATCGCGCGCTCACGAGAGTTTGAAAAAAAAGGTTACTCTTATGCGCGCTCTGCTCGGGTGATGTCTTTTCCTCAGGATCGATTAAACGACGCGTGTGTTTCTGTTCGTCCTCACGATTTCTGTAGACCTTTATAACATGTTAAAGCTTAATTATGAACATAGTTTGACAAGTTTACTCGACATATAATATGTAATTTCGACGTTTTGGTGCGCATCCACTTGAATTTTGGCTACATTTAGACCGAAATGTGTCGTTTTTGAGAACCGAAAGACACAGACTTGAAAACTAAACGCTGTTTTGGTAAGTATAATCCCTTCCAGGTCTTCTGATGGAAGAACAGCAAAGGTAAGGGAATATTTATGTGGTAAATTTGGGTTTCTGTCGACTCCAAGATAGAGGAGCCATAATGCTACTTTTGGAGCGCCGACTCCTAGTATAGCCTAGTGAACGCAACCTGTAACGTTAAAAATAAATGTAACACAGCGATTGCATTTAGAAGAAGTGTATCTTGCCATACATATGTAAAACATGCATATTTAGTCAAAGTTTATGATGTGTATTCCTTGTTAGCTGACGTTATCTGCCGGAGCTATCGTCATTTCTCCTGACATTTTAGTAGCATTTTTTGAACGATGCGTCATTGTAAACAGAGATTTATGGATATATATTGCAGATTATTGAAAAAAAAATGAATGTACTGTGTAACATGTTATATTACTGTCATCTGATGAAGATTTCAAAAGGTTAGTGAAATGATTTTTCTTTAATCCTGCGTTTGTTGATTGCATATTTTTTCCTACTTGGCTATGCAAATGAGCTATGTCTGTGGTGGTGGTTTGACATAAATATGTGCTATGTTTTCGCCGTAAAACATTTTAGAAATCTGACTTGCTGGGTAGATAAACAACTTGTTTATCTTTCATTTGAGCTATTTTACTTGTTAATGTGTGGAGGTTACATATTTTTAGGAATATTTCTTGCGTTCCATGCGCCACATTCCAGCTGAGGGGGTGGGGGGGAGTTCCTGATTGGGAACGGGTGTCCCCAACAGGATTTATTAACATAAATAATGACACACTGCCTTTTCAGAAATGAAACAACAAATGTAATTCCTAAACAAAAATAAATACATAACATATACATTCAACTTATTTCATCAGCAAAAAATAATTTCCCCTCCTCTACAAAACAAAGCGCTCCTTCGTAGGCCCACTTCTCCTCAAATAATAGGAGATCTTTTACAGCTGAAAAGAACTCAAAATCTACTTTTATTCTTGCTTTCACTAATCCTTTAAAAACACATCTTACATCCTGCCCATATCCCGTTTCTATCTTATGTTTCCTACTCAGAAAAATTGACATCTTAGCTTGTCCCAAAATAAAATTTAACATTTGACATTTTCTTTTCTGTTGTTTACTATATTGAAACCCCAAAATAAAAACAGTGTTATTGAAAAACTCCCCTACAGCTTTAAACAAAGATTCCAGCATTTCCAATAGAGGTTTTATCCTCTCACACTCCATAAAACAGTGAAAAATGGTTTCTCTTATATTACAAAAAGGACATCGATCTCTAACATCTGAGTTAATAACAGATACAAAAGCATTAACTGCAATGATGCCATGTAACACCCTCCATTGCATATCACCAGTACCCTTTTGTAACGGTGGCTTGTACAGTGCTCTCCATGCTGGCTTTACCTTGTCATCAATGGCCAATTTTACCCTCCATGGAGTGTCTTTTCTATTTTTCAATTTATCTTTATTCAACACCTTGACACACCCCCTATACAAGTCCTTCCCATTCACCTCATCCAAACCCACCTCCTCCAACCCTCTCAAATCCATCAATAACGCCTTTCTTTCTGACTCTGGGATATTTGGTGTAATCCCTAGTCTTGGAAATGAGACGTCTTCATCTTGTACCTTCTTCTTGTGGCTACTAAGCATACCCCATTCTTCCGCTGACAGAGCCTTCCTGCAGCTCCCCAGCATTTGTCCGACAATCCTTTCCGACCTCATCCCCAAATGTTTTGCCACCCGTCTTCCATCCATTAAGGCGGGCCCAGCCATGGCCATTAACTGTTTTAAGGTGATGATTTTCCCCTTCACCAGAATCTTGGAGAAATGTGGAACAGCTGCAGTTGTACAATCCAGTCTTGTCCCATACACCAGAGGTTCCTCCAACAGCCAATGCACTGACTCCGCTGAAGTTCGTCTGGACACCTTCATTATGCTCCACACTCTGAGAAGTCCTCTGTAAAACGGAGGTACTCCCTCCCTAGAAATCTGGCTACTATCAACCAGAAATAAAGCCTTCTTTAAACCTAATCCTCCAACCCGCTGTAATACAAGACCTGCCACCCCTCTCCACACCACATTTTCCGGTCCATAAAGCAACCTTTGAATAAACTGAAACCGGAAAGCAGCAGCCCTACTAGCAAGATGTACAAGACCTTGTCCCCCCTCCTCTTTTGACAAATACAAAACACTTTGTGGAACCCAGTGATATTTATCCCAAAAGAAATCCACAATAATTGCCTGTATTTTAGCCAGAAGGCCAGATGGTGGTTCTAAAACTGACAACCGATGCCACAGTGCAGAGGCAATCACATTGTTAACTATAATAGTGCGCCCCCTATATGACATACGAGATAATAACCAACGCCATCTCCTCATCCTCCCTTCCACCATTTCAACCACCCCACTCCAATTTTTTTCCATAGTCCCCTCATCTCCTAGGTACACTCCAAGATACTTAAAACCTCCCTTACACCATTCTAGCCCCCCTGGCAAAGCCATGATCCCTCCAGACCATTCTCCAATCTGTAAAGCACAACTCTTTTCCCAATTTACCTTTGCAGAGGTTATTCCCCTAAAACGATCAACCATTAGACTCAAGCTATCCACCTCCGCTTGATTTTTCACTAACACAACTACATCATCAGCATAGGCTGAGAGACGAATAGGAGGAATATCCTCTGAAAAGTACACCCCTGCAATGCGACTTCTAATGCTATTTAGTAGTGGCTCTATAGCAATGGCATATAACATCCCTGACATAGAACATCCCTGTCTAATACCTCTACACACTTTAAAAGGAGCACTCAAACCACCGTTAACTTTCAATACACTTTCAATGTCACCATATATCACCTTTATCATGGCAATAAAACCAGAGCTGAACCCAAACGCCTCAAACGTGTGCCATAAATATTGATGTTCAACTCGGTCAAATGCCTTTTCCTGATCAATTGAAATTAGACCAGCATCCAACCCAATAGCCCTAGAGACGTCCAAAAAATCACGAATCAGAGAAATGTTATCCCCTATCTGCCTGCCAGGAACACAGTAGGACTGATCCGTATGTATGATTTGCCCCATCACCTCCCTCAGCCTGTTGGACAAAGCCTTTGACAATATCTTATAATTAGTGCACAATAAAGCCACCGGCCTCCAGTTCTTCACCTCCCTCGGGTCACCCTTTTTGGGCAGTAGGGTGAGGACAGCCCTTCTGCAGCTTATTGGTAGTAACCCTCCGGTTAAACTATCATTAACTACTTCTAACCAATCCTCTCCCAACATAGCCCAAAAAGACTTAAAAAAGTCAACGGGAAGCCCATCAATGCCTGGTGCCCTTCCATTTTCCATGCCTTTTAATGCAGTGTATAAATCCTGCAAAGACAATGGTTGCTCAAGCTCAACCTGAGCTTCTGCAGCCACCTTTGGGAGCCCATCAAAGAACTGCTGTGTCACTGTTTTATCCTCTTTGTACTCACACTTGTAGAACTCAGCATAGAACTCTTACTGCCCTCTTTCTAATTTCACTAGGGCTAGTGAGCTCTTGTCCAACAGCTGATTTGAGACAATGAATAATTTTTCTTTGTCCATTCTTTTTCTCTAAACCAAAGAAAAATTTGGATGAGGCATCCATTTCAGATATTCCCTGAAACTTACTTCTCACCAATGCCCCCTGTGCTCTGATACCCAGCAGGTCTGCCAATGCAGCTTTTCTCCTCTTGAGGGCCAGAGTATGGCCTCGATCTCCTGTGGTCTCAACCAACGTCATGAGTTCCACTATTTCAAACTCTAGGGCTTTCATTGATCTGGTGATATCCTTGGTGACATTCCTCGTGTATTGATTACAAAATGGTTGAATCTGGATTTTCCCTATATCCCACCACTGTTGAAGGGATACAAAACTGGCCTTTTGAGACCTCCACCTCTCCCAGAAAAAACTGAAACAGTTCCTGAAGTGAGCATCACTCAATAAAGTTATATTAAAATGCCAGTATGCGCTTTTGGGTTTTACATCGTTAATGAACACCACCTCTGTTATTAAACAATGATCAGAAAATCCCACTGGGGTTATCACACTTGATTTACAGACCTGAGATTGATGCTCAAAAACATAAAACCTCTCTAACCTGGCCATAGAGATGATGTTCTCTCTCACATGTGCCCAGGTGTACTGCCTTGTTCCTCCATGTTGACTCCGCCAAATATCACACAGTTCATGTGTTACAATGAGGCGTTTTAAAAAAGTCCTTGAGGCTATATGAGGTTCTTGGTGATTTCTATCTAAATCGCTAACTGTGCAGTTAAAATCCCCAGCAATAAATAAATAATATTCTTTGTTACATTTCTCAATGGTATTTGATAATGTCTCTAAAAAACATACCCTATCAACTGTCACCACTGGGGCATATACATTTATCAGACACATAGTGATGTTTTCATACCTTGCTCTAACTTTTAATAACCTCCCCTCAACTACCTCTTCAACTTCATATGACAAAGGCAAAAACCCTTTTGAGAACAAGATAACCACACCCCCACTTTTTGAGTTTTTATGACTACACACCACTGTCCCCCCCACTCCTGTTGCCACATAACTTCATTTTCCAAATTACTATGCGTTTCTTGTAGACAATTGATGTCACTTCCCTTTCCCCTAATTAACTCATACACCATGGCTCTTTTTTAACATCTCTTGCCCCATTTACGTTTAAAGAAGAAATCTTAAATCTGCTCATGGATGAAAAAAATATACAGAGGAAGATACAGCCACCACATCTCTTTACAGAGTTAAAACTGCAACTGAACTCTTTCATTTTCTTTAGAATTTACATCACTTATCACTCTCGTGACCACTTTCTTGAGTCTAGCAATTTCAGGGCTTTTCAAACTTCCCCCTGTAATTTTTGACACCAGAAACTTTGCTGATTCAATAAACAATTCACGTTCAGGGAAAAAAATCAGTTACATTGTAATCCTGCATATATTTCTTCCCTTTTGTCAACTTCAGAAATTGACGTATCCTCTCAATCCCATACCTCCCTTCCACCCCATTTATCTCACTATATTGTTGTGACGCGTCAGATGACTCACTCTCGCTATCCTCCCCAGAAGAAAACTCCACCATCTCTACAACTTGTTCATCTTCAACTGATTTATCAATCTCTACCTTTCTCTTAGAATTAGACCCTTCACCACCCCTTAAATTCTTCCTTTTACTCCTCTGTATTTTGAAAACATCCGCTTCCTTTTCCGTTATTTCAATCTCCTCTTGACCTCCAATTTCATTTTCCAGCACCACCTCAGCGACGGCAGTCGCAATCTCACCTACTGTTTCCCCTCCCTCTTTGTTCTGATCTACCACAATTGTCCCCGTATCCACAATGCCTTCCTCTCCTACTTTTCCAACCACATCTGCCCACCTTCTCTCTTCCCCTGCACCCTTAGCATGTTCATCCCTTCGCGGTGGTGCGTTAGTTGCACCAGCACTAGAGCTACTACCAGGCTCAGCGTGCTCATTCTCGGGACAACTACGCACCAAATGCCCCTCTCTTCCACAGCCAAAGCATTTCATTGATTCAGTAGATGCATAGAAGACATAATCAAATCCATCAATCTTAAAACTGAACGCTAAATTCAGTTCATCTCCGTCCTTTTTTAAAATCATATGCACTTGTCTCCTATGAGACACGACGTGTTTCAACAACGGAGATTTGCATCCAAAAAGAACCTCCTTTATTGTAGATACGATTTGACCATGGAGAGATAACTCTCGCTCCAACACTTCATCTCTAACAAATGGTGGCACGTTAGAAAGTATAACTTTCTTCGCCGGATTCATAAGCGGAAATACCGGCGTCTGTGTCGCCCGCAACACAACACCCCTCTCAACTATCTTATTCACCTTTTCAATTGAATCTAAGAATATCACTACAGCGCTATTCATCCTTGAGGCTGATTTGATGCTATCATACCCAATGATAGTACCCACAGGCAAGCTACATTCTTCCACTCCAGACTCTGGTCTAGACCACTACATTTCATACATTTATATGATTTCAGGGTGGAATCCTTTAGTCATTACTTTAAACATATACATTCCTTTATCAGTTAATTGACAAGTTGAATCAGGAGTGCTTGCTCTAGGAATGGCTGGGGCTCCCTGAGGAGATGTTTGAGAACCACTGATTAAGACATAATTTCTGATGGGGTATGACAGTTGAACTTAGTTATGGGAACATAACATGCTATTAGATTTAGCCGTAATACACGTCATCCAAAAAGTCTACTGATGTTTGACAAAAAGCACTTTGATGCACCTGGATGATTTTCAAGACTCCTGGAAGAATGTTATATCGACACGAATTAAAAGTGGAACTTTTTGGATGACATGGGTCTGTCCCGTTATGTCTGACGAAAACCAAATATTGCATTCCACAGTAAGAATCTCATACCAATGGTCAAGTATAGTGGTGGTAGTGTGATGGTTTGGGGATGTATTGCTGCCTCAGAACCTGGACGACTTGCCATCATTGAAGGAATCATGATTTCTGCTCTGTATAACATTGTCAGGCCATCAGTCCGTGAACTGAAGCTGAAGCAGAGCTCATTCGTGCAGCAAGACAATGATCCAAAACACATAAGCAAGTATATATCAGAATGGCTGAAAAGAAAGACATTTAAAGTTTTTGAATGGCCTAGTCAAAGTCCAGACCTGAACCCCATTGAGATGTTGTGGCAGGACCTGAAACCATTAGTTCATACTCAAAAATAAAAAAAAATTCACTGATTTAAAGCATTTCTGCATGAAAGGGCAGGCCAAAATTCCTCTACAGCGATGTGAAAGACTGATCAACACCTACAGGAAGCTTTTGGTTGGAGTCATTTCAGCTAAAGGTGGAACAACCAGTTATTTAGTGTAAGGGGGCAATTATTTATTTCACACAGGGGCATTGGGTGTTGCATAAACTTGTATAAAAAAAAGAATGAATTAATACTCAAAATGTTGTGTTATTTGTTCACTCAGGTTTCCTTTATCTAAATGGTTTTGGTTGAAGATCGATTAACATTCAGTGTAATGTAACGGCGTTCTTCGTTTGTCGAAAGAGAGGACCGAAATGCAGCGTGGTGGTTACTCATGTCTTTAATGAAACAATCGCGATACATGAAATAACTATGAATACAAAACAACAAAAGGAACATGAAACCTATTACAGCCTATCTGGTGAACACTACACAGAGACAGGAACAATCACCCACGAAATACACAGTGAACCCAGGCTACCTAAATACGGTTCCCAATCTGAGACAACGAGAATCACCTGACTCTGATTGAGAACCGCCTCATGCAGCCAAGCCTATACAACACCCCTACTCAGCCGCGATCCCAAATACTACAAACCCCAATACGAACCACAACATATAAACCCATGTCACACCCTGGCCTGACCAAACATATAACGAAAACACAATACAATGACCAAGGCGTGACAGAACCCACCCCCTAAGGTGCGGACTCCCGGACATTCATCTACTTTTATATGCATGGTAACACAATGGTCTAGTCACACATATTATGGACCTCAAAATTCCTTTATCAGGGAGGGTCCGGGTGGGCGTCTGTCCATGGTGGCGGCTCCGGCTCGGGATGTGGACCCCACTTCATAAATGTCCTAGTTCCTCCCCTTCGATCCTGGGATAATCCACCCTCGCCGCTGACCATGGCCTAATAGTCCTCACCCAGATCCCCACTGGACTGAGGGCAGCTCGGGACAGAGGGGTCTACTGAGGGGCATCTCGGGACAGAGGGGCAGCTCGGGACTGAGGGGCAGCTCGGGACTGAGGGGCAGCTCGGAACTGAGGGGTTAGCTCGGGACTGAGGCAGCTCGGGACTGAGGGAGCTCGGGACTGAGGGGCAGCTCGGGACTGAGGGCAGCCCGGAACTGAGGGCAGCCCGGAACTGAGGGTCAGCCCGGGACTGAGGGCAGCCGGGACTGAGGGGAAGCCCAGTACTGAGAGGAAGCCCAGTACTGAGAGGAAGCCCAGTACTGAGATGAAGCTCAGGTAGGTAGTAGGCTCCGGTAGATGGCGGATCTGGAAGATTCTGGTTGACTAGCAGATCTGGAAGATTCTGGTTGACTAGCAGATCTGGAAGATTCTGGTTGACTGGCAGATCTGGAAGAGACTGGTTGACTGGCTGATCTGGAAGAATCTGGTTGACTGGCAGATCTAGAAGATCATGGCTGACTGGCGGATCTAGCTGCTCTATGCAGACTGACAGCTCTGACTGCTCCATGCAGGCTGACAGCTCCTTGCAGACTGGCAGCTCCTTGCAGACTGGCAGCTCTTTGCAGACTGGCAGCTCTGGCTGCTTCATGCAGACTGACAGCTCTGACTGCTCCATGCAGGCTGACAGCACCCTGCAGACTGGCAGCTCTTTGCAGACTGACAGCTCTGGCTGCTTCATGCAGACTGACAGCACCTTGCAGACTGACAGCTCTCTGCAGACTGGCAGCTCAGGCTGCTTCATGCAGACTGACATTTCCTTGCAGACTGACAGCTCCTTGCAGACTGGCAGCTATTTGCAGACTGACAGCTCTGGCTGCTTCATGCAGACTGACAGCTCCTTGCAGACTGACAGCTCCCTGCAGACTGGCAGCTCTTTGCAGACTGACAGCTCTCTGCAGACTGGCAGCTCTTTGCAGACTGACAGCTCTGGCTGCTTCATGCAGACTGACAGCACTTTGCAGACTGACAGCTCTCTGCAGACTGGCAAACCTATTACAGCCTATCTGGTGAACACTACACAGAGACAGGAACAATCACCCACGAAATACACAGTGAACCCAGGCTACCTAAATACGGTTCCCAATCCGAGACAACGAGAATCACCTGACTCTGATTGAGAACCGCCTCAGGCAGCCAAGCCTATACAACACCCCTACTCAGCCGCGATCCCAAATACAACAAACCCCAATACGAACCACAACATATAAACCCATGTCACACCCTGGCCTGACCAAACATATAACGAAAACACAATACAATGACCAAGGCGTGACATGTAAAGAAAAATACGCAAAAATCTAGAAAATCAGAAAGGAGGCAAATATTTTTTCACAGAACTGTATATGACTGTAATTGCACTTGGGACATACTGTACATAGAATGACATTAGCAAAGTGTGTAGCAGCACACGTGAATTACTTCATTGTGTCACACAGGTGGACCGTCAGTGTTGCCCATTAAAATGGGATTCATTAAAGGAACTTCTGCTGTTTTTATACCAGGAAGTTGAATTTAAATAAAGAATGTATTTTCCAAGGTAGATGTGTGACAAATCTCAAATGATGTCCTAGTGCTTTGACAGTCCTGGCAGATCAAAAGGCAGACAATGGGGTGACAAATGAGGCAGAACCTTAAAAGGGTTCTTTGGCTGTCCACATAGGAGTACCCTTTGAAGAACCCTTTTGGATGCAGGTAGAACCCTTTTGGCTCCAGGTAGAACCTTTTTGGATTCCAGGTATGGGTGACCCGACCTATAGAGCGCCCGTCCAACTCTCTAACATCCATAGGAATGGAGAGGGGCTGAGTCGGGATGTTCAGCTCGGAAGCCAGTATGGCGTCCAAAAAGCTCTCATCGGCCCCAGAGTCAATGAGGATCCAGAGACATTTCGACTGGTTTCCCCACAGCAGAATGACATGAAAATGCGAGTAAGGGATGCAAAAAAGTTACCCATATGGCACACCAGAGTATTTGCTCCTACCGGTTAGCCTGATCTTTTACCGGGCACGAGGACACAAAATTACCAAAAGTCTCGCAATACAGACAGCTCCTTGTGCTGATCTGGTGTTGCCATTCTGCCGGCGACAGCCCAGCCCTGCCTAGTTGCATGGGCTCGGGAAACAGTGCCTCGGCCCTCCTCGTGACTCAAGGAAGGTCGGGAAATCTCGGGTGCTCTCGGCCACGGGACCGTCGGGACTTCCGGGATGACTTGGAGGCGAGGTGGAATCCCTGGACGTGCGAGTGAAATCAAAATTCCTCTCCATACGTTGTTCCTGCAATTGCCCATCGATGCGGATGGTCAAAGCGATGAGGGAGTCAAAATCTGTGGGTAACTCCCGAGCCGCAAGCTCGTCCTTGAACATCCTCTGAGACGTCGTGCAGGAACATGTTGAACAGTGATTCTGGGTTCCACACACTCTCCACTGCCAACGAACGGAAATCCACTGCATAGTCAGCCACAGTGCGGGCGTCCTGCCAGAGGTGGATTAGCTTCCGGGCAGCTTCTCTCCCGGAGAACAGAGCATCAAAGACCTTCCTCACCTTTCCCACGAACCCCTCCAGGCTCGCACATATGGCTGGCTGCTGTTTCCATACGGCGGTAGCACAGGCGAGAGCCCTTCTAGTCATCAGCGCGATGAGGTAGGCTATTCTGGAGCGATCCGAGGGGAAGGAGGAGGGCTGAATCTCGAAAACGAAGGCACACTGAGCTAGAAATGGCCAACAGGTGCTCGCTTCTCCATTAAAGTGTTCCGGGGGAGGTAACCAGGGCTCCCGGGAAGGTGGAGCAGCCGGTGTGCACGCGCTACAAGACCATGGTGCTTGCCTACGGAGCTGTGAGGGGAACGGCACCTCAGTACCTCCAGGCTCTGATCAGGCCCTACACCCAAACAAGGGCACTGCGTTCATCCACCTCTGGCCTGCTCGCCTCCCTACCACTGAGGAAGTACAGTTCCCGCTCAGCCCAGTCAAAACTGTTCGCTGCTCTGGCCCCCCAATGGTGGAACAAACTCCCTCACGACGCCAGGACAGCGGAGTCAATCACCACCTTCCGGAGACACCTGAAACCCCACCTCTTTAAGGAATACCTAGGATAGGATAAAGTAATCCTTCTCACCCCCCCTTAAAAGACCTAGATGCACTATTGTAAAGTGGCTGTTCCACTGGATGTCATAAGGTGAAAGCACCAATTTGTAAGTCGCTCTGGATAAGAGCGTCTGCTAAATGACTTAAATGTAAATGTAAAATGCTGCTAATAGCCGAGTTGCTGAGGGGCGGTGGGTGACCCCGCAGAATTGCTCCAGCAGCATGTCCAACACCCGGTCACGGCGCTCAGCCAACGTTTGGACCCCCCCACCCCCACAAAGCAATTCCTCGTGCCTACCAATGGAGACTCCTTAGGAGCAGATGGTGTTGCGCAGCTGGTCCGGGTCTGCTGAGTGAGTCACGTCCAGTTCGTACTATCAGGTATGAAGGGAAGACCCAGATGCAGATCACGTCAAATAAACAGTAGTTTAATATTCCAAAAGGGGCAGGAAACAGACAGGTCAAGGCAGGCAGGAGTCAGTAAAGCAGAGGTGGGGCAACGGTACCGGGCGGCAGGCAGGCTCAGGATCAGGGTAAGGCACCTGGAGGGGGGTGAAGACAATCACAAAGACAGGTGAAACAGATCAGGGGCATGATCAGGGCGTAACATAAGGACAACTCAGAGTATGCTATTCTGTTCTTCTGAAATAGACTACATTTTCTTCATATCATGTTTCTTTAGACCTGTCTAAATAAATTATGGATTTATTGTGATGGTGTAGGCTATATTACATGGATTTATTGTGATGGTGTAGGCCATGTTACATGGATTTATTGTGATGGTGTAGGCTATATTACATGGATTTATTGTGATGGTGTAGGCCATGTTACATGGATTTATTGTGATGGTGTAGGCCATGTTACATGGATTTATTGTGATGGTGTAGGCCATGTTACATGGATTTATTGTGATGGTGTAGGCCATGTTACATGGATTTATTGTGATGGTGTAGGCCATGTTACATGGATTTATTGTGATGGTGTAGGCCATGTTACATGGATTTATTGTGATGGTGTAGGCCATGTTACATGGATTTATTAGACTTTTAAAAAATGTAGTTGTTCCAAAGTTCTGCATCATGTGTGGAAGCCAGGAGATGCTAAATGTGTTTATGTTAATTGATGGTCAATTATCGTGAGAGCGGCAGTTATTTGCATGACAATCATCAGCTGACGTAATTTCGTGACTGCCCTTAGTCATAACCCTGCTCTCTGATTGGTCCTTTCATAATAACATCGTCATAACCTTGCTCTCTGATTGGTCTTTCATGATGACATCAACATAATGATATTTTCATAACCCTGCTCTCCGATTGATCCTTTAATGATGACATCTTCGAAACCCTGCTCTCTGATTGGTCCTTTAATGATGACATCTTCGAAACCCTGCTCTCTGATTGGTCCTTTAATGATGACATCTTCGAAACCCTGCTCTCTGATTGGCCAAGCTGTACCTTCTGTTTCTTCTGTTTCTTACCTTGACTCCACAGACACGATGATGCTCACTTTCTTCTTCTTGATATTCTTGGCCTTGAACTCATACTGGAAAATACAAACATATGCAGGTCAATCACATACCTCTATGGTAGTAGATCATCAACCTCAATCAACCATCTTTTACATACTATAGGTGGCGGGTGCAACAGATTGGTAGAGGAGGTGAGAGATACCCCTCTTACAATGTAAAGCAGGGGTGTCAAACTGGTTGTTGTTGTTTGCTTTCAATTAAGACCAAGAAAACCAGGTGAGGGGAGTTCCTTACTAGTTAGTGACATTAATTCATCAATCAAGTACAAGAGAGGAGCAAAAACTTGCAGACACTCAGCCCTGCGTGGAATGAGTTTGACATGTGATGTATAGTGATTTACAGCATAGACAATTTATTGA